>NW_019727113.1:99478-141005 GCF_002891405.2 Cryptotermes secundus | reverse complement strand
GTTGTTAGAATTCCAGGATTTTGAGTGAAATATTTGACAAAATATTTCATATTATTTTTATTAATTAAAATCGAAAAATAATTTTTGTTTGAAGTTACATGAATTAGGTTGAAGAAGGTCAACATTAGTTTAGAATTCCTTAAATTATCATGAAATCTATCAAAATTTGATTAAAACGGAATAAAATTTAATTTCATCAAAGTATTGCAAAGATTTCCAAAAATTCAAGTGGAAACTTTGAAAATTTGTTGAAATTTGTTGCTAGCAAGCTAGCAATGAAAACCTAGCAAGTTTGCAAAGCAAATTTATCAAGCTAGCTAGCTAGCAACGCAAAGCTAGCAAGCTTACAAAGGAAATATAGCAAGCTAGCAAAGGATAACTAGCAGGCTAGCAACGCAAAAGTAGCAAGCTAGCAACGCAAAGCTAGCCAGCTAGCAACGCATATGTATCAACGTACCAAGGCAAATCTAGCCAGCTAACAACGCAAAGATTGTAAGCTAGCAACTCAAAGAGAGGGAGCTGGCAACGCATAGAGAACAAGCAAGAAACGCAAAGCAAGCAAGCCAGCAAGCAGGCAACGCATAGCTAGCAATTTAGCAATGGAAAGCTAGCAAGCTAGCAATGCAAAGCTAGCAAGTTAGCAACGGAAATCTAGCAAGTTAGCAAAGCAGAGCATGCTAGCAAGCACGAAAGCAAATAACGCAAAGCAAACAAGCAAGAAACAACACAAAATAAGCAAGGAAGGAAGCAAGTTACGCATAGCAAGCAAACAAAGAAAGCAAGAAAGCAAGCAAGCAAGCAACGCAAAGCAAGCAAGCAACGCAAAGCAAGCAAGCAACGCAAAGCAAGCAAGCAACGCAAAGGAAACAAGCAAGAAAGCAACCAAGCAAGAAACAAGCAAGCAAACCAAAGGAAGCAAGGAAGCAAGCGAATCAAAGCAAGCAAGCAGCGCAAAGCAAACAAGCAAGCAAGAAAGGCAAACAAGCAAATAAGGAAGCAAGCAACGCAAAGCAAAGAAGCAAGAAACAAGAAACGCTAAGCAAAGAAGCAAGCTAATAAGCAACGCAAAGAAAGCAAGCAAGCAAGCAACGCAAAGCAAGCAAACAAGAAAGCAACAATCAAGAAAGCAACGCAAAGAAAACATCAAGCAAGCAAGATAGAAACGCAAAGCAAACAAGCACGCAACGTAAAGCAAACAAGCAAACAAGTAAGCAACGCAAACAAGCAAGCAAGCAAGTTAGCAAGATAACAACGCAAAGCTAGCAAGCTAGTAACGCAAAGCCAGGAAGCTAGCAACGAAAAGCTAGCAAGCTAAAAACGCAAAGCTAGCAAGCTAACAACGCAAAGCTAGCAAGCTAACAAAGCAAAGCTAGCAAGATAGCAACGGAATGTCAGCAAGCTAGCAACGCAAAGCTAGCAAGCTAACAACGCAAAGCTAGCAAGCTAACAAAGCAAAGCTAGCAAGATAGCAACGGAATGTCAGCAAGCTAGCAACGCAAAGCTAGCAAGTTAACAATGCAAAGCTGGCAAGCTAACAACGGGAAGCTAGCAAAGTAGCAACGGAAAGCTAACAAGCAAGAAACGCAAAGTAAGCAAGGAAGCAAGCAAAGCAGAGTAAGCAAGCAAAGAAGCAACGAAAAAGCAAATTAGCAAGCAACGAAAAGCAAGCGAAGACCGCAATGCAAGCAAGCAAGAATCGCAACAAATGGAAGCAAGCAAGAAACAAGCAACGCAAAGCAACCAACACAATTCAAGCAAGCAACGCAAAGCAAGCAAGCAAGCAAGAAACGCGAAGAAGCTTAGGAAGCAAAGCAAAGCAATTAAGCACGCAAGGAAGCAACGCAAAGAAAGCATGCTATCTAATCAAAGCAAGCAAGGAAGGCAAAGCAACCAAGCATGCAAGAAACACTAAGCAAGCAAAGAAAGTTAGGAACGCAAAACAAGCAAGCAGGCAAGCAAGCAACGCAAAGCTATCTAGCAACACAAAGCAGGCTTGCAACGAAAAGAAGGCTAGTAACAAAAAGCAGGCTAGCAACGCAAAGCAAGCTAGCAACCCAAAGCTAGGAAGCTAGAAACGCAAAGCTAGCAAGCAGGCAAAGCAATGCCAGCAAGCTAGAAACACAAAACTAGCAAACTAGCAACGCACAGCTAGCAAGGTAGCAACACAAAGCTAGCAAGCTAGCAACGCAAATCTAGCAAGCTAGCAACGCAAAGCTAGAAAGCTAGCAACGCAAATTTGGCAAGCTAGCAACGCAAAGCAAGCAAGCTAGCAGCGCAAACCTAGCAAGATAGCAAAACAAAGTTAGCAAGCAAGAAAATTTAAGCAAGCAAGGAAGCAAGAAAGCAAGGCAAAGCAAGCAAGCAAGCAAGCAAGCAATCAAAGCAAACCTAGAAAGCTAGCAACGCAAAGCTATCAAGCTAGCACCGCAAAGCTAGCAAGCTAGCAACGCAAAGCTAATAAGCTAGCAACGTAAAGCTAGCAAGCTAGCAACGAAAGCTAGCAAGCTAGCAACGCAAAGCAAGCAAGCAAGCAAGCAAGCCAGCAACGCAATGCAAGCAAGCAAGAAAGCAACGCAAACCAAGCAACCAAACAAGAAACGTAAAGCAAGAAATCAAGCAACGGGAGGAAGCAACAAGCAAGCAAAGAAATGAATCAAGGTACGCAAAGCAAGCAAGAAAGCAACGCAAAGCAAGGAATTAAACTGGACACAAGAAAAGGAAAGCAAGCAAACAAGCAAGCAACCCAATGCAAGCAAGCAACGTAAAGCAAGCAAGCAAGCAAGAGCGGTAAAGGAAGCTAGCAAACAAAGCAAAGCAAAAAGCAAGCAACGCAAAGCAAGCAACAAAGCAAATAAAGCAAAGCAAGCATAGAAGTAAGAAACAAAAAGCAAGAAAACAAGCAACTCAAAGCAAGCATGAAAAGCAAACAAACCAAGGAAGCAAAAATCAATAAGCAAGCAAGGAACGAAAAGCAAGCAAGCAGGAAAGGAGGCAAGCAGACAAGCAGGCAAGCAGGCAGGCATCACAATGCAGGCTAGCAACGTAAAGCAGGCTAGAAACGAAAAGCATGTTAGCAACGCATAAAAGGTAGCAACGCAAAATAAGCTTGCAACGCAAACCTAGCAAGCTAGCAACGCAAAGCTAGCAAGCTAGCAACGCAAATCTAGCAACCTAGCAAGCTAGAAACGCAAAGCTTGAAAGGGAGCAACGCAAAGCTAGCAAGCTAGGAACGCAAAGCTAGCAATCTAGAAAAGCAAAGCTAGCAAGCTAGCAACGAAAAACCTAGCAAACTAGCAAAGCAAATCTGACAAGCTTGCTAGCTAGCAACGCAAAGCAGACTAGCAACGAAAAGCATGTTAGAAACGCAAAAAAGGTAGCAACGCAAATCTAGCAAGTTAGCAACGCAAAGCTAGCAAGCTAGCAACGCAAATCTAGCAAGCTAGCAACGTAAAGCTAGCAAGCTAGAAAGGCAAACCCTCCAAGCTAGCAACGCAAAGCTAGCAAGCTAGCAACGCAAAAGTAGCAAGCTAGAAACGGAATGCTAGCAAGCTAGCAACGCAAAGTTAGCAAGCAAGAAACGAAAAGCAAGCTAGCAAGCAAGCAACCAACACAAAGCAAGCAATTAAACAAGAAACGCAAAGCAAGAAAGCAAGCAACCAAAGCAAGCAAACTAACAAGGAACGCAAAGCTAGCAACCTACGAACGCAAAGCTAACAAGCTAGCAAAGCAAAGCTAGCAAGCTGGGAGAGCAAAGCAAGCAAGCAAGGAACGCAAATCAAACAAGCAAGAAAGCTACGAAAAGCAAGCAAGGAAGCAACGAGAGGAAGAATAAAAAAGCAACGAATAAAAGAAATTTACGCAAAGCAAGTCAGCAAGCAAGCAAGCAACGCAACGCACGGAAAAAACAAGAAACAAGCATCGCAAAGCAAGCAAACCAGCAAGAAACACAATGCAAGCAAGCAACGTTAAGAAAGCAAGCAAGCAAGAACAGCAAATCAAGCAAGCAAGCATCCAAAATCAAGTAAGAAATAAAACAGAGCAAAGTAAGCAAAGAAGCAAGCAACAAGAAGCAAGCAAGCAAGCAATTCAAAACAAGCAAGGAACGCAAACCAACCAAGGAAGCAAGAATCACAAAGCAAGCAAAGCAAGCAAGGAAAGCAAAGCATGCGAGGAACGCAAAGCAAACAAGCAGGCAAGCAGGCAAGCAGACAAGCAGCAAGCAGACAAGCAGGCAATCATTCAAGCAGGCAAACAAGCAAGCAGGCAAGCAGGAAAGCAGAGAAGCAGGCAAGCAGGCAACAGGCAGGCTAGCAACGAAAATGTGTAACAACGCAAAAAACGGTAGCAACGCAAAGTAAGCTAGCAACGCAAAGCAAGCTAGCAACGCAAAGCTCGCAAGCTAGCAACGCAAAGCTAGCAAGCTAGCAACGCAAAGCTAGCAAGCTAGCAACGCAAAGCTAGCAAGCTGGCAACGCAAAGCTAGCAAGTTAGCAACGCAAACCTAGCAAGTTAGTAACGAAAAATTTAGAAGGCAGCAAGCTAGAAACGCAAAACTAGCTAGCTAGTAACGCAAAGCTATTAAGCTAGCAACGCAAATCTAGCAACCTAGCAAGCTAGCAACGCAAATCTTGCAAGGTAGCAACGCAAAGCTATCAAGATTGGAACGCAAAGCTAGCAAGCTAGCAATGAAAAACCTATCAAGCTAGCAACGCAAATCTAGCAAACTAGCTAGCTAGCAACGCAAAGCTAGCAAGCTAGGAAAGGAAAGCTAGCACGCTAGCAAAGGATAGCTAGCAAGCTAGCAACGCATAGCTAGCAATCTTGCAACGCACATCTTGCAAGCTAGCAACGCATAGCTAGCAAGTTAGCAACGCATAGCTAGCAAGTTAGCAACGCATATCTCTCAACGTACATAAGCTAATCTAGCCAGCTAACAACGCAAAGCTTGTAACCTAGATACGCAAAGATAGAAAAATGGCAACGCAAAGGGAGCAAGCAAGAAACGCAAAGCAAGCAAGCCAGCAAGCAGGCAACGCATTGCTAGCAAACTAGCAATGGATAGCTAGCAAGATAGCAAAGCAAAGCTAGCAAGCTAGCAACGCAAAGCTAGCAAGCTAGCAACGCAAAGCTAGCCAGCTAGCAACGGAAACTAGCAAGTTAGCAACGCAAAGCTAGCAAGCAAGCAAGAAAACAATCAACGCAAAGCAAGCAAGTATGCAAGCAAGAAACAACGCAAAAAAAGCAAGGAAGGAAGCAAGCAAAGCAAAGCAAGCAAAGATAGAAAGCAAGAAAGCAAGCAAGCAAGCAACGCACACAAGAAAGCAAGCAAGCAACACAAAAAACAAGCAAGAAGGCAAGAAAGCAACAAACAAGCAAGCAACGAAAAGGAAACAAGGAAGCAAGCAAACAAAGCAAGCAAGCAACGCAAAGCAAACAAGCAAGCAAGAAAAGCAAAGCAAGCAAACAAGCAAGCAAACAACGCAAATCAAGGAAGCAAGAAAGCCAGAAACGCAAAGCAAACAAGCAAGCAAACAAGCAACGCAAAGAATGCAAGCAAGCAAACAACGCAAAGCAAGGAAGCAAGAAAGCAAACAATCAAGCAAGCAATGCAAAATAAATAAGCAAGCAAGCAACATAGAAACGCATAGCAAACAAGTACGCAACGCAAAGCAAACAAGCAAGCAAGTAATCAACGCAAACAAGCAATCAAGCCAGCTAGCAAGATAACAACGCAAAGCTAGCAAGCTAGCAACGCAAAGCTTGCAAGCTAGCAACGAAAAGCTAACAAGCTAGAAACGCAAAGCTAGCAAGGCAATGTCAGCAAGCTAGCAACGCAAAGCTAGCAAGCTAGAAACGCAAAGCTAGCAAGGCAATGTCAGCAAGCTAGCAACGCAAAGCTAGCAAGCTAACAACGGGAAGCTAGCAAAGTAGCAACGCAAAGCTAGCAAGCAAGAAAAGCAAAGCAAGCAAGGAACCAAGCAAAGCAGCGCAAGCAAGCAAATAAGCAACGAAAAAGCAAAGTAGCAAGCAACGAAAAGCAAGCAAAGTACGCAATGCAAGTAAGCAATCAACGCAAGAAAAGGAAGCAAGCAAGAAACAAGCAACGCAAAGCAAACAAACTGGAAACAAGGAACGCAAAGCAAGCAAGCAAGCAAGCAAGGAAGAAACGCGAAGCATTCTAGGAAGCAAAGCAAAGAAAGCAAGCAAGCAAGCAACGCAAAGAAAGCAAGCTAGCAACTCAAAGCAAGCAAGCAGGCATGCAGGCAACGCAAAGCAGGCTAGCAAATCAAAGCAGGCTAGCAACGAAAAGCAGGCTAGTAACGCAAAGCAGGCAAGCATCGCAAAGCAAGCTAGCAAAGCAAAGAAAGATAGCAAAGCAAAGCTAGGAAGCTAGCAACGCAAAGCTAGCAAGCTAGCAACGCAAAGCTGGAAAACTATCAACGCAAAGCTAGCAAGCTCGCAAAACAAATCTAGATAGCTAGCAAGCTATCAACGCAAAGGTAGCAAGCTAACAACGCATATCTATCAAGCTAGCAACGCAAAGCTATCAAGATAGCTGCGCAAAGCTAGCAAGCTAGCAAAAAAAGCTAGAAAGCTAGCAACGCACAGCTAGCATGGTAGCAACACAAAGCTAAAAACCTAGCAACGTAAATCTAGCAAGCTAGCAAGGCAAAGCTAGAAATCTAGCAACGAAAATTTAGCAAGCTACCAACGCAAATCTAGCAAGCTAACAACGCAAAGCTAGCAAGCTAGCAACACAAATCTAGCAAGCTAGAAACGTAAAGCAAGCAAGCAAGCAACGCAAAGCAAGCAATCAAGTAAGCAAAGCAAACCTAGCAAGCTAGCAACGCAAAGATAGCAAGCTAGGAACGCAAAGCTAACAAGCTACCACCGCAAAGCTAGCAAGTTAGCAACGCAAAAATGGCAAGCTAACAATGCAAAACTAATAAGCTAGCAACGCAAAGCTAGCAAGCTAGCAACCCAAAGCAAGCTGGCAAGCAAGAAACGCAATGCAAGCAAGCAAGAAAGCAACGCAAAACAAACAAGCAAACAAGCAACGCAAAGCAAGCAAGCAAGAAACGAGAGGAAGCAAACAAGCAAGCAACGAAAAGAATCAAGTTACGCAAAGCAATCAACAAGCAACGCAACGCAAGGAAGCAAAGAAGAGACAAGCAAAACAAAGCAAGCGAACAAGCAAGCAACTCAATGCAAACAAGCAACGTAAATAAAGCAAGCAAGCAAGAACGGCAAAGCTTGCTAGCAAACAAAGCAAAGCAAACAAGCAAGCAACGCCAACCAAGCAAGAAAGCAAATTAAGCACAGCCAGCAAAGAAGAAAGAAATAAAAAGCAAGCAAACAAGCAACTCAAAGCAAGCATGAAACGCAAACCAACCAAGGAAGCAGGAAACACAAAGCAAGCAAAGCAAGCAAGGAAGGCAAACAAGCAAGAAGGAATGCATTCAAGCAGACAAGCAGGCAAGCAGGCAGGCAAAGCATTGCAGGCTAGCAACTCAAATCAGGCTAGCAACGAAAAGCAGGTTAGCAACGCAATAAAAGCTAGCAACGCAAAGTAATCTAGCAACTCAAAGCTAACAAGCTAGCAACACAAATCTAGCAAGCCAGCAACGCAAAGCTAGCAAGCTAGAAACGCAAGCTAGCAAGCTAGAAACGCAAATTTAGCAACCTATCAAACTAGCAATGCAAACATTGCAAGGTAGCAACGCAAAGCTAGCAAGCTAGCAACGCAAAGCTAGCAAGCTAGAAACGCAAATTTAGCAACCTATCAAACTAGCAATGCAAACATTGCAAGGTAGCAACGCAAAGCTAGCAAGCTAGCAACGCAAAGCTAGCAAGCTAGGAACGCAAATTTAGCAAGCTAGCTAGCTAGCAAAGCAAAGTTAGCAAGATACCAACATAAAGCTAGCAAGCTAGCAACGCAAAGCTAGCAAGCTAGCAATGCAAATCTAGCAAGCTAGCCATGCATAGCTAGCAAGCTAGCAACGCAAAGCTATGAAGGTAGCAAGGCAAAGCTGGCTAGCTAGCAACGCATAGGTAGCAAGCTAGTAAAGCAAAACTAGCAATATAGAAACGCAAAAATAGAAACCTAGCAACGCTAAGATAGCAAGTAAGAAACGCAAAGCCAGCAAGCAAGCAATCAAGCATCGCAATTCTAACAGGCTAGCAAAGCAAAGCTAGAAATCTAGCAACGCAAAACTACAAATTATCATCGGAAAGCTAGCAAGCTAGCAACGCAAAGTTAGCAAGCTAGAAACGCAAAGCTAGCAAGTTAGCAACGCAAAGATAGAAATCTAGCAACGATAAAATAACAAGTAAGAAACGCAAAGGAAGCAAGTAAGCAAGCAACGCAAATCTAGCAGGCTAGCAAAGCAAAGCTTGCAAGCTAGCAATGCAAAGCTAACAAATTAGCAACGGAAAGCTAGCAAGCTTGCACGCAAAGTTAGCAAGCTAGCCACGCAAAGCTGGCAAGCTAGCAACGCAATGCTAGCAAGCTAATAACGTAAAGCTAGCAAGTTAGGAACGCAAAGCTAGCAAGCTAGCAACGGAAAGCTAGCAAGCGGGCAACGCAAAACTAGCAAGCTAGCAACGAATAGCTAGCAAGTTAGCAAAGCAAAGCCAGCAAGCTAGAAACGCAAATCTAGCAAGCTAGCAAGCTAGCAGCGCAAAGCTAGCAAGTTAGCAACGAAAAGCTAGCAAGCTAACAAAGCAAAGCTAACAAGCTAACTACTCAAAGCTAGCAAGTTAGCAACGCAAAGTTAGCAAGCTAGCATATAAAAGCAAGCAACCTAGCAACGCAAAACTAGAAAGCAAGAAACGCAAAGCAAGCCAGCAAGCAAGCAACGCAAAGCAATCAAGCAGCGAAAACAAGCAAACTAGCAAGCAAAGAAAAGCAAGCAATGTACTCAAAGTGAGCTTAATTCCCTTGACCCTGTGGGACGAGAACCCAATTCTCCTACCCACTTAGACCCGTGAACTCCTGCTCAGTATGGGTAAGGGACAGGCTCATAAGACGACTTTCTTGTACGTGATGACACTATGCCTCCCCAAGGTCGAGTAGGGGATCTCGGGAGAGGAAAACCACTGTCGGCACTATGGGCCAAGCTGGACGGATCTGCTAGTCTGAACTAATAGGGAACACACACAACCCAAGTATACACAAATACGACTGGCGTTTCCAACATATAAATAAATGTGTATATTGATAACAAAGTATACAGGTGTACTCTGCCTGATGGGCAGGCACTGGTCAAAACATAATCAACAGTTTATACAGAATTAATCTGTGGCTAAGCGCACAGACGCAAGCATAGGCACGCCTCATGGCATTGATCAATTTTACTAGGAAAGACTGTATTCTGGCGAGCCTTAAGGGTACATAAGCCTTAAGGGCACAAAGAAATATAAACTCGTATTGACACGCCTGAAGGGCGACCGGCTATTCAAGCCAACTCAAACTTGAAACAAATCCATTTACTTAAGCCACACGGCGTCGTGATTAAAAGGAAACCAAATACAACACTAAATCAATTACTGGCGTTTCCAAATTACAAACACAAGATTAATCTCGCGACTTGATACAATCTTCATCACGTCGCGAGGGCACTATTCCCCCTTCAGATACTGCACGGGCCGAAACAGAATTTCACAAGCTCAAGTCAACCTAAACACAGAATTTGGGAGCAGCGAAGTTACCTGGCTGGAGGTATCGGGGAGAGATAGCGATGCATTCTTTCTGCTTACCCAGGAAACCTCGCATTGCTTCCAGGAGGGGGGGGGACCAGGTCAGCTGACCTGACGTCAGCTAAGACTATAAGTGGAAAAAGAGGAACGGCTCGCATCCTGGGTTTTCGGGGGGGAATCCAAGGGACTTCACGAGAAGAACCTTTGCACGGTTAAGGATGTCACCCTCTCCCCAGACACCAAAAACACACTCACACCTCACTACATCGGGTCCACCCGCCAGCCAATTCTTAAGACTTTTCCGTCTCCTTATCACTCTTGGGGCCCTAACTGCCTGCCAGCAAGTTTCATTCCGAGTACACAGTCCTTGCTCGGTTCCTACCACGCAGCTGGCGGCTACACATGTGCGGAGGTGCCCCCTTCCGTAGAGCTGGTGGAGCCACCCAGTCCATTTTTCCGGCACCACCGTCAAGTAACATTCCAGGCCCGCAGGAGTCCGAAGGTCCAACTCTTCGTTGGAGACATAACCGCAGCACACTCTTGCCGACGACACAAGTTCGTCCCTGGCGGTGCCCACTCGACGTCTCACACACTCGCGAGCCGAAAGAAATTGGATAGGAGGGAATAACAGACTCTGAAACACAAACAAAAATCACGGCAGACGCAGTATCGTCTCCGGGGGAAGCTCACAAACATATTTACACAAATCTCTGCTTGCAATCCTAGCCAGCTTACATTCCATGGCCTACTCGCCAACCCAATAGCTCTTCAGTTGAGACCCATGAGCCTTTCTTGCTAATACACCCGTATCAGGATTTACCAGTCGAACCATAACTTAGTCGGACTTAACTATTACAAAGGGTTCAGACTCCTTTAATCTCCAGCTTCGCGGAACGGTATCGAGCTCTGGAATCTTGAGGGTGGAGCTTCACAAACACTTGACTCCAACCGTAACCTCTACCTATCTCCTCGATTCATATAGCGATTCGCGACACTATCGCTAGCCTTCAAAATTCCCCAAGGCCAGATCCCAAAAAAATCTTCTCCTCCCAGACTCATCGTCCACCAAGGACACGCCCCTACTACTCTCTCGGGCCAGAGTCCAAAACGTCCACCAACTGCTCGCCCGGGCCAGAGTCCAAAACGTCCACCAAGGACACGCCCCTCCTGGGCCAGACTCCAAAACGTCCACCAAGGACACGCCCTTAAACTACTCTCTCGGGCCAGAGTCCAAAACGTCCACCAAGGACACACACTAGGGTAAATATTCTGACCAGTATGACAACTAATGCCAACTCAGAAACTACATTACCCCGTAATCTACTCTGGGCGTAACTAACTTGGGCATAGACGTCACGCGCTCGAATCCTTCCCATACCCTCCCGCAACGTCTGTACTCGCGGCAATTTATCTGTGATCTGAGAAGGTAGGCAGAATTCCAGCGCTCTCCACTTTTCCTGCAGCTGCTTCCGCAATTTGTCCAAGGTGCCTTGAACGGACACGCCCAACTCCGACGCAAGATTCTCGGCCTCCTCTCTCGAAAGATTGTGGATCTAAGTGAGTGGCATCGCAACAGCATAGAACAACACCAAAAATATATCTATATGAGTCCACGGTCAGCTTACACTTCCACAAACAAGTCCTGATGAAAGACCACAAGATCTGGTCGAAACACCGGAACACAATAAGAACGTTGACTGCAGTTAACCACGTTAACTTCGTCAACCACGCTGTGCTACCACTTTGAGCCGTGTCCCTTGACCCTGTGTGTCGAGAACCCAGTTCTCCTACCCTCTTAGACCCGTGAACTCCTGCTCAATATGGGTAAGGGACAGGCTCATAAGACGACTTGCTCGTACGTGATGCACTATGCCTCCCCAAGATCGAGTAGGGGATCTCGGGAGAGGAAAACCACTGTCGGCACTATGGGCCAAGCTGGACGGATCTGCTAGTCTGAACTAATAGGGAACACACACAACCCAAGTATACACAAATACGACTGGCGTTTCCAACATATAAATAAATGTGTATATTGATAACAAAGTATACAGGTGTACTCTGCCTGATGGGCAGGCACTGGTCAAAACATAATCAACAGTTTATACAGAATTAATCTGTGGCTAAGCGCACAGACGCAAGCATAGGCACGCCTCATGGCATTGATCAATTTTACTAGGAAAGACTGTATTCTGGCGAGCCTTAAGGGTACATAAGCCTTAAGGGCACAAAGAAATATAAACTCGTATTGACACGCCTGAAGGGCGACCGGCTATTCAAGCCAAATCAAACTTCAAACAAATCCATTTACTTAAGCCACACGGCGTCGCGATGAAAAGGAAACCAAATAAAACAGTAAGTCAATTACTGGCGTTTCCAAATTACAAACACAAGATTAATCTCGCGACTTGATACAATCTTCATCACGTCGCGAGGGCACTATTCCCCCTTCAGATACTGCACGGGCCGAAACAGAATTTCACAAGCACAAGTCAACCTAAACACAGAATTAGGGAGCAGCGAAGTTACCTTGCTGGAGGTATCGGGGAGAGAGAGCGATGCATTCGTTCTGCTTACCCAGGAAACCTCGCATTGCTCTAGGAGGGGGGGGACAAGATCAGCTGACCTTACGTCAGATAAGACTATAAGTTGAAAAAGAGGAACGGCTCGCATCCTGGGGTTCCGGGGGAGGGACTCAAAGGAACTTCACGGAGAAGAACAGTTGCACGGTTCAAAAGTAAGCAAGTAAGAAAGCAACGCAACACAAGGAACAAAGCATGAAAGCAAGCAACGCAATACAAGCAAACAAGCAAGCAACACAATGCAAGCAAGCAACGCAAAGCAAGCAAGCCGGCAAGCACGCAAGCAGGCAAGTAGGCAAGCAGGCAAGCAGGAAAACAGGCAAGAAGGCAAGCAGGGAAGTAGGCAGGAAACACAAAGCAGGCTAGCAACGCAATACAGGCTAGCAACGAAAAGCACGCTAGCAATGCAAACAAGATAGCAACGCAAAGCAAGCTAGCAAAGCAAATCAAGCAAGCTAGCCACTCGAAGCTAGCAAGCTAGCAACGCAAAGCTATATAGCCAGCAACCAAAGCTAGCAAGTTAGCAACGCAAAGCTAGAAAGCAAGAAACGCAGATCAAGCAAGCAATGCAAAGCTAGCAAGCAAGCAAGCAATGCAAAGCTAGCTAAATAGCAACGCAAAGCTAATAAGATTGCAACGCAAAGCTAGCAAGCTAGCAACGGAAAGCTATCAAGCAAGCAACGCAAAGCTAGCAAGCTAGAAGCACAAAGCTAGCAAGCTACAAACGAAAATGTAGAAAGCTAGCAACACAAAGCTAGCAAGCTAGAAATGCAAAGATAGTAAGCTTTAACGCAAAGCATGGAAGCTAGAAACGCAACGCTAGAAAGCAAGAAACGTAAAGCAGGCAAGGAAGCAAGGAACGCAAAGCAAGCAAGCAAGATAGGAACGCAAAGCAAGCAACAAAAGAAGCAACGCAAAGAAGCAAGCAAGCAACGAAAGCAAGCAAAATAGCTAGCAACGAAAAGCAAGCAAGGAACGCAAAGCAAGGAAGCAAGCTAGAAAGCAAGCAAAGCAAAGCAAGGAAACAAGCAAGCAAAAAAATGGCAGCAAGCAACGCAAAGCAAGCAGGCAAACAAGAAGCTCAAAGCAAGCTAGCAAGCAAAGCAAAGCAAGCAAGCAACGCAAACAAACAAAAAAGCAAACAAAGCGAAGCAAGCAAACAAGCAAGCAAAACAAAGCCAGCAAGCAAGCAACTCAAAGCAAGCAAGGAACGCAAAGCAACCAAGCAAGCAAGAAAACCAAAGCAAGCAAAGCTAGCAGAAACAGCAAGGAACGCAAAGCAAGCAAGCAGGCAAGCAGGCAACCAGGAAAGCAGGCAACGCAGGCAGGCAACGCAAAGCAGGCTAGCAACTAAAAGCAACCTTGCAACGCAAAGCAACCTTGCAACGCAAAGCAAGATAGGAACGCAAAAGCACGCTGGCAACGCAAAGATAGAAAGCTGGCAACGCAAATCTAGCAAGCATGCAAGGTAGCAACACAAAGATAGCAAGCTAGGAAAGCATAGCTAGCAAGATAGCAACGCAAAGCTAGTATGATAGCAACGCAAAGCTAGCAAGCCAGCAAGCTAGCAACGCAAAGCTAGCAAGCTAGCAAAGATAATCGAGCAAGTTAGGAACGGAAATCTAGCAAGTTAGCAACGCAGAGCTAGCAAGCTAACAACGTAAAGCTAGCAAGCTAGCAACGCAAAGCTAGCAAGCTAGCAACACAAAGCTAGCAAACTAGCAAAGCAAAGCTAGCAAGCTAGCTACGCAAAGATAGCAAGCTAGCAAAGTAAATCTAGCAAGCAAGAAACACAAAGCTAGCAAGCTAGCAACGCACATCTAGCAAGGTAGGAATGCAAAGTTAGCAAGCTAGCAACGCAAAGCTAGCAAGCTAGCAACGCAAAGCAAGAAAGCTAGCAACGCAAATCTAGAAAGCTAGCAACGCAAAGCAAACAAGCTAGCAACGCAAAAATAGCAAGCTAGCAACGCAAAGCTTGAAAGCTAGCAACGCAAAGCAAGCAAGATAGCAACGCAAATATTGCAAGATAGCAACGTAAAGCTAGAAAGCTAGCAACCCAAAGCTACCAAACAAGAAACGCAAAGCAAGCAAGCAACGCAAAGCAAGCAAGATAGCAACGCAAATATTGCAAGATAGCAACGTAAAGCTAGCAAGCTAGCAACCCAAAGCTACCAAACAAGAAACGTAAAGCAAGCAAGCAACGCAAAGCAAGCAAGCTAGCACCGCAAAGCTAGCAAGCTAGCAACGCTAAGCTAGCAAGAAAGGAACGCAAATCTAGCATGCTAGAAACGTAAAGCTAGCAAGCTAGGAAAGCAAAGCAAGCAAGCAAGCAACGCAAATCAAGCAAGCAATAAAGCTACGAAAAGCAAGCAAGGAAGCAACGAGAGGAACCTAAAAAGAAAGAAACGAGAAGAAAGAAATTTACGCAAACAAGCAAGCCAGCAAGCAACGCAACGCAAGGAAACAAACAAGAAATAATCAACGGAAAGCAAGCAAACCGGCAAGCAACACAATGCAAGCAAGCAACGTAAAGCAAGCAAGCAAGCAAGAAGAGCAAAGCAAGCTAGCAAACAAAGCAAAGCAAGCAAGCAACGCAAATCATGCAAGAAAGCAAACAAACAAAGCAAGCAAAGAAACAAGCAACACAATGTAAGCAAGGAACGCAAACCTACCAAGGAAGCAAGAATCATAAAACAAGCAGAGAAAGCAAGGAACGCAAAGCAAGCAAGCAGGCAAGAAGGCAAGTAAGCAAGCAGACAAGCAGGCAATCAGGCAAAGAGGCAAGAAGGCAAGCAGGAAAGCAGGCAAGCAGGAAAGCAGGCAAGCAGGCAAGCAACGCAATGCAGGCTAGCAAAGCAAAGCAGGCTAGGAACGTAAAGCATGATAGCAACGCAAAAAATTTAGCAACGCAAAGTAAGCTGGCAACGCAAACATGGCAATCCAGCAACGCAAAGCTAGCAAGCTAGCAACGCAAAGCTAGCAAGCTAGCAACGCAAAGCTAGCAAGCTAGCAACGCAAATCTAGCAATCTAGCAAGCTAGAAACGCAAAGCTAGAAAGATAGTAACGCAAAGCTAGCAAGCTAGCAACGCAAATCTAGCAACCAAGCAAGCTAGCATCGCAAAGCTTGCAAGGTAGCAACGCAAAGATAACAAGCTCGGTACGCAAAGCTAGCAAGCTAGCAACGCAAAGCTACCAAGCTAGCAACGCAAACCTAGCAAGCTAGCAATGCAAATCTAGCAAGATAGCTAGCTAGCAACGCAAAGCTAGCAAGCTAGCAAAGGAAAGCTAGCAAGCTAGCAACAGAGAGCTAGCAAGCTAACAACGCACAGCTAGAAAGCTAGCAACGCAAATCTAGCAAGCTTGCAACGCATAGCTTGCAAGCTAGCAAAGCATATCTATCAACGTAACAAAGCAAAGCTAGCCAGCTAGCAACGCAAAGCAGCAAGCTAGCAACTCAAAGCTAGAAAGCTAGGAACGGAAAGAGAACAAGCAAGAAACGCAAAGCAAGAAAGAAAGCCAGCAAGCAAGCAACGCAATGCTAGCAAACTAGCAACGGAAAGCTAGCAAACTAGAAACGCAAAGGTAGCAAGCTAGCAACGCAAAGCTAGCAAGTTAGAACCGCAAAGCTAGCAAGCTAGCAACGAAAAGCTAGCAAGCAAGCAAGAAACAAATAAAACAAAGCAAGCAAGCAAGTAACGCAAAGTAAGCAAGCAAGCAAGCAAGAAACAACGCAAAACAAACAAGGAAGCAAGCAAGCAACGCAAAGAAAGCAAGCAAGCAAAAACGCTAAGCAAGAAAGCAAGCAAGCTAGCAACGCAAAGCAAGCAAGCAAGAAAGCAACGCAAACGAAGAAAGCAAGAAAGCAAGCAAGCAAGAAACAAGCCAGCAACCCAAAAGAAGCAAGGAAGCATGGAAGAATTTAACGCAAACAAGCAACAAGCAACGCAAAGCAAGAAAGCAAGCAAGGAACGCAAAGCAAGCAAGCAAGAAATCTAGCAACACACAGCATATAAGCAAGCAAACAAGCAACGCAAACAAAGTAAGCAAACAAGCAACGCAAGAAAGCAAGCAATTAAGCACTCAACGCAAAGTAAACAAGCAAACAAGCAAGCAACGGAAAGCACTTAAGAAAATAAGGAAGCAACCCAAATTAATAAAGGAAGCAAAATAGCAACGCAAAGAAAACAAGCAAGCAAGCAACGCAAAGCAAAAAGAAAAAGCAACGCAAAGAAAACAAGCAAGCAAGCAACGCAAAGCAAGCAAGCAAGTAAGTAACGCAAACAAGGAAGCAAGTTAGCAGGCAAAGCAGTGGAAGCAAGAAAACAAGCAACGAAACAACCAAATTAGCAAGGAACGAAAAGAAACAAATTACGCAATGCAGGCAAGCAAGGCAAAGAATTAAGCAAACAAATCAAAGCAAGCAAGGAACGCAAAGCAAACAAGCATGCAAGGAACGCAAAGCAAGCAAGGAGGCAAGCAGGCAAACAGGCAAAGAAAAGCAAGCAAGCAAGAAAGCAAGCAATCAGCGGAAAGAAAGCAAGCAAGCAACCAACGAAAGCAAACAAACAAGCAAGCAAGCAAGCACAGCAAACAAGAAAGCAAACAAGAAACGCAATGCAAGTAAGCAAGGAAGCAACGCAAAACAAAAAGCAAAGAAGAAAGCAACGCACAGCAAGCAAGCAAGCAATTCAACGCAAGTAAGGAATGCAAACCAAACAAGGAAGCAAGAATCACAAAGCAATCAAAGCAAGAAGGGAACGTAAAGCAAGGAAGCAGGTAAGCAGGCAAGCAGACAAGCGGCAAGGAGGCAAGAAAGCAGGCAAAGAAATGCAGGCTAGAAACGCAAAGCTGGCTACCAACAAAAAGCATGGTTGCAACGCAAAATAAAGCAAGCAACGCAAAGTAAGCTAGCAACGCAAAGCAAGCTAGCAACGCATAGCTAGCAAGCTATCAACTGAAAGATAGCAAGATAGCAACGCAAAGATAGCAAGCTAGCTACGCAAAGCTAGCAAGCTAGCAAACAAATCTAACAAGCTACCAAGATAACAACGCAAAATTAGCAAGCTATAAACGCAAAGATAGCAAGCTAGCAACTCAAAGCTAGCAAGATAGCAAAGCAAATCTAGCAACCTAACAAGATAGCAACGCAAATCTTCCAAAGTAGCAACGCAAAGCTAGCAAGTTGGCAACGCAATGATAGCAAGCTAGCAACGCAAAGCTAGCAATTTAACAACGCAAAGCTATCAAGCTAGCAACTCAAAGCTAGCAAGCTAGAAACGTCAATGTAGCAACCTCTCTAGCTAGCAACGCAAAGCTAGCAAGCTAGAAACGCAAAGCTAGTAAGCTAGCATCGCAAAGCTAGCAAGCTAGCAACGCAAACCTAGCCAGCTTGCAAGGCAAAGCTAGGAAGCCAGCAAAGCAATGCTAGAATGCTAGCAATCTAGCAACGCATAGATAGCAAGCTAGCAACGCAAATCTAGGAACCTAGGAACGCAAAGCTAGCCAGCTAGCAACGCAAATCTAGCAACCTTGCAACGCAAAGCTAGCAAGCTGGCAACGAATAGCTAACAACGCAAAGCTGGCAAGCTAGCAACGAATAGAGAGAGAGCTACAACGCAAAGCTAGCAAGCTAGCAACTTAAAGCTAGCAAGCTAGCAACACAATGCTATGAAGCTAACAACGCAAAACTATGAAGTTAGCAACGCAAAGCTAGAAAGTTAGCAACGTAAATCTAGCAAGCTAGCAAGATAGCAATCTAGCAACGCAAAGATAGCAATCTAGCAACACAAAGATAGCAAGCTAGCAAACCACAGCTAGCAAGCTAGCAATGCAAAGCTAGCAAGCTAGCAACGCAAATCTATCAAGCTACGAAGCTAGCAACGCAAAGCTAGCAAGTTTGTGACGAAATTTAGAAAGATAAAAACGTAAACTAGCAAGCAAGCAACGCAAACCTAGCAAGGTAGCAAAGCAAAGATAGTAAGCTAGCAAAGAAAGCTAGCAAGCTAGTAACGCAAACTTGAAACCTAGCAACGCATAGCTAACAAGCCAGCAATGCAAAGCAAGCAAGGAAGAAAAAACGCGAAGATTGCAAGCAAGTAATGCAAGGATAGAAAGCAAGCAAGCAACGCAAACTTAGCACAATAGCAATGGAAAGCTAGCAAGCTACCAACGCAAAGCTAGCAAGCTAGCAACTTAAATCTAGCAAGCTAGCAACGCAAAGCTAGGAAGCTAGCAACGGACAACTACGAAGCTAACAACGCAAAGCTAGCAAGTTAGCAACGTAAATTTAGCAAGCTAGCAACCCAAAGCTAGCAACTAGCAACGCAAAGCTAGCAAGCTAGCAACGCAAAACTAGCAAGCTAGCAACGAAACCTAGCAAGCTAGCAACGCAAAGCTAGCAAGCTAGCAACGCAAAGCTAGCAAGCTAGCAACGCAAAGCTAGCAAGCTAGCAACGCAAAGCTAGCAAGCTAGCAACATAAAGCTAGCAAGCTAGTAACGCAAAGCGAGAAAGCTAGCAAAGCAAAGCTAGCAAGCTAGCAACGCAAAGCAATCAAACAAAAATTGCAAAGCAAGCAAACACTAAACAACGCAAAGATAGCAAGCTAGCAACGCAAATATAGAAAGCAAGCAAGCAAAGCAAAGCAAGCAAGCAAAGCAAAACAAGCAAGCAAGCAAGCAAGCAACGCAAAGCTAGCAAGCTTGCAACGCAAACTAGCACACTAGCAACGGAAAGCTTGCAAGCTAGCAACGCAAAGCTAGCAAGCTAGCAACGCAAAGCTAGCATGCTAGCAACGCAAATCTTGCAAGTTAGCAACGCTGACCTATCAAGCTAGCAACGAAACCTAGCAAGCTAGCAATGCAAAATTAGCAAGCTAGAAATCTAGTGTTGTGCCGCAGGGGGTCGTGACTGATTCTCCCCCTCGGGGCACCAGTAGGTATCTCTCCCCAACCCCGGGACTCACAAGGGAAAGTAGTACAATTTTCACATACATGCAGTTTCACATCAGTACATCACTAAAGCAGAAATGAGTATATATTATAAATGTGTTGATTACAACAAAAGCAAATGAAAATGGATGCCTTGTGGCTCCAGTTCTTGTAGCGTGTCCTATCCCCTTCCTCGTCTTCCTGTGCACAAACAAAGTAACAATGTCTCAAGCGACCTTAGTCTAGTGATTACATAGTTCAAATGAAAGTCCTATATTCTGAAATACATCGAGCGCTCCGGAGTGGGGATAGCCTCCGTCCTTCTTGTCTCAATTCACCTGCAACTTGTAGCTTACCCTGTCCCTGCTGGCCTTCTCCTTAATTCTCTCTCTACTTCCAACTGATGTTCCCTAAATTATCCTAACCTATTACAAAATAGTAACTTCAAGCGTGACCTGTCACCTCTACCGGGTGGCCTGTCAGTTCTTTCAGGTGACCAACCATCGGCAAGTACTCACGTGCCCCTTCCTTGGGCGATACTAGGCTCCGATCTCTCTCTCTGTTCCTGGGTCAGAAATTCCCCTCGCGACTTCGCGACGTCGGGCCACACGGGCTCGAAAACGTACCCTCTGGCGTCTGGCAATACTCGTCCAGTCTAAGGCCTCCCCGCCCCTGGTCCCACGGTTCTTATACCATCTGGATCCGTGGGCGTGCTTCCGTCCTCATGGAATCGGCGATTCCCATTGGCTACATTCCCTATGGTTCTTAAAACTTGCCTATATTTGGTCTTTCCTGACTGCCTCATGCTATGTCCCACATGATGGGAAGTGGCTGACTAACGGAAATTTATAATCATGAATAACAGAATACATGAGCCAGCTCGATTTCCGTAGTTTGTTTCATCATTCTAACTCACCCATAAATTCATATCTACCAAACCTTAATATTCTAATTTAATACATCAAAATCAAATTCCAAAATCCTGGGCACAACACTGCCCCCTCCTTAAATGGAAATTATAACTTCCTAAGGGTAAATTTCCATCTTACCTTACAATTTTCCCTAGTACATTTTCTTTAAAACCAACAATTACAATTTCGTATCCTTCTTACATAAAATTTTGCAACCATTTTTTTTCTTCTTAAAACGTACAATCACTTTTAAACGCTTACGCGCACCATCTCACATAAGTCTTTTAAATGTTCATTAAGTCCAAACATCACTTAATTTTGTTTTACAAGTTTAACACAATCAGTCATTAATCTCTCCCGTTCTTAACTTCATTCACAAGCTCGTTCAGTCCATATAGTAATTTCACTGAGGTTATCACATGGTTCGCATTCTTTTGGCGCTACACCCGTTGATCCAGGATACTACGGCCAACAGCTGATGTTATCAGTCACTTCCGGTGTCGTAGTCTCGCTGGTCTGTCGAGTATATTCGTTCTGCTGTACGACGCTGTCGTTCACTCGTACTGATGTGTAGATGTTGCAGGATGTGACGTCATTCTCTCGTTCTCTGTCGTTCACGTTCTCTAGGTGATAAAAGCAGCCAGTTAAAATAAATATTGCAAATACCGTGCGTACCGTTACCGGTAAGATAATTTCCAGTAATGTAAGGTCATTGGTCAAAAGGGCATAGGACTTCATACTAGTTAAGGTTTTAAACGGTCGTTGCCAACTCTACTGTTAGGATAAGGAATTAAAAGGTTTCTTGTTTTCCGTTTCCCTCTCTCTCTTTTTTGTCTTTTCCTCTTTTATCTTTCTTTGGTTTCCTAGCTTTGCGTGTTGCGATGGTTAAGTTCAACAGCTGCACAGTCTGCAGCTCGGCTCAGGTTGCACACCCGCGTACTCCTTGTCCTGCGATGCCTCTCTTGGCGACCATCCTTCGGCGCCAATTGCTATTGGTTGTCACAAGTAGTGGTTTCCTCCTTCGGCAACATCGGCTTCCAAATCGCTGCTTCGATTGTTCCTGTAACTCGGTCATTGTGATTTAATATCGGTCATGTCGTTTCTCCTCCTCTTCCGTTCCTTGGGCATCTCGTACTGGTGAGGGCAGACTATTATTTAAATTAATCAATTCATCATGAAACTAACAATTTACTCCTTGTAATCAAATATAAATTTTAATTCCATTATACTTTCCTTTCTTAAACGCCAAATAATCTGTTCCTATACTGCAAGCCTGCCGTCATCCAGCGTAAGTAGCCTTGCTCATGGTTGGTCACTTACATATTGGTTAGTTTAGACTGTCCTTTAATTAATACTTGCTGCAAAAGTCATGGCAGCTTAATTCTTTAAAATTTTACACTTGCCCTACGTTTAACATATAGCAGTATCATTACATAACATAGCAGTAAAGCAATAAATGATGTGATTAAGTATAAATCATCTATGTACAAGTAATGCACTACCTTAACCTTCCTTAATTCATAAGTAATTTTAAACATCCACAATTCCTCTCACATTCCTCATTACAGTCCAATGTAACTCCACTTTACTTCTTACTTCACTCCATTATATCTAACGTGTAACATCTATTGTTTCATCAAATTAAGTTGAGTTGGGTAAGTGGTCTTCACATTTAATCATCGTTTATTCATTTCTCATTATTCCTTTACTCTAGTCAAGTCTTCAACGAATCAAGTAACCGTTACTTCAGCCATTTTGTCAACCATCCCTTACATTTCTTGTCCCTTTAACAATTAAATCAATATTTCATCACTCCCATATTAGTGTAATAATTTTCCCAAATTTCCCATGTAATTTCGTCATAACATTCACTCACTCATTCGTTATCTACCTTTGTGTTTATTTCGTTCAGTTATTTACTTAGTTCCTTCATTACATTTTATTCCATTTTCCTAAACATTAACTATGTCTTTCATATAAAATAAATAGCAAATTTAATTTCTCCCATTATTTTCTTATTCGCCTACTAACATGTTCACCCCTAACTCCAAATTAGCCAATCATCAGTAAAATTTCATCAATAATAAGTCACTTCTCTCCTCTCTTTTAGTTTCCTATCAACCTTTAAATTTGATTTTTAAACTTTACGTTATTCATTTACCGTAAAGGTATAACTCCGTTATCGCCATACCAATTTCGTAATTCCAAATAAAAGTCATTCTCGCATGTTGTCCCTAGTTATGTCGTTGTCCTTATCTAAATTCAAAATCGACGTCACTAATGTAATCAACCGTACTATCTTTCAGCAACAGCTTACCTTACGCAGTTTTAGTTTCTTTCTAACTGTTTTATAATTTAAATTACATCATTTTCTTTTCCCAATTCGTTTTATTTTTGTTTCCTTAATTTTCATTCCCCATTTATTTTCTACATTACTAAATTTCAACTCTAATTTCGTCAACCTTAACGTTACATTCCATCATCACAATTACTAATAAAACCATAATTCCCAAAATAAATAAAGTTCCCTTACCTACATTATCCACAATAATTTTTTAATAAAATAATTTTTCACAACATCCATATTTAACTCCATCCAATCGAAATGTAAAACCCAAAACAAAATGTTCAAACCGTATGTGCTTCACGATAACCATACGAATCACCCCTTCGTAACTGTCAATCCACTGTTATCCAAAATAACTAATACTATCCATTTGCGTAATTCCAAAATATCATGTCCCTACTTTTGTTTTAATATTTTACCCAAAATTATTAAACACCTCAAAATCCATAAAATTTTCCAAAATTTTCATCTGTAGTTATAACAAAATATTACTATTAATACTTAATATAAACAACCGAAACGCATTTTACTAACACCGTTTCATCTTATTAATATCTTCCCTCATTTAAATAAAATTTTTAACATATAAGTACTCATAATCAACTCCAATAATGTCCAATCAATTTCTGTAAATAATTTCTTTACTAAATCAAATTACGTAAGTTTCCTTCCTTACCCAATTATTTACGCAGTAACATCGTGTCACTCATTTTGTTGTGCCCCCAAAGGCTGTGGTAGCACCGTCCCCTAATGGGCCCGTAAATAACTCCTACCGGCTTAAACGTATCGGGTAAATAAAACACACAAGTTCAAAATGCATTAAGGTTATCACTTCACTCTCTCTGTCTCTCCGTCTCTGTCTCTGTCTAAGGGCTGACTACTACATGAAAATAAATCTGACTACAACTTACAGTACAGGATATTCATTCTTTGGCCTATTGCCTCCTCCTTAACGGAGTCCTACTCATTCAGTCCTTCAGTTCACAGTTCTGAGTGTTCTAGTTTATCACTGACAGTGTTTCGACAAGAAGCAAGTACTCACTTGAACAGCATAGTAGACACAGAATGGCGGCTCTGGTTAGTCCTTTCATGGTCGGCACTGTCACAGAGTTCGGTAACAACAACTACGTCCAAAAGTCAGTCTCGGGCACGCTTCGGCGCCTTCGGTAAATACGTCAATAAATAGTTAACAAGGTGTGGGCTAGGGCCTTCCATGGCACTAGCATACAGCTAACGATTCAGCCTAATCACTTCGGTGGTTATCCGTGTACTAACTCTCAAGTTATTTACTCATACGTAACTGATTCTCAACCGTCCTT
This sequence comes from Cryptotermes secundus, assembly GCF_002891405.2. Classification (NCBI taxonomy): domain Eukaryota; kingdom Metazoa; phylum Arthropoda; class Insecta; order Blattodea; family Kalotermitidae; genus Cryptotermes; species Cryptotermes secundus. The sequence continues at coordinate 117,221 of NW_019727113.1, read as the reverse complement.
AGCATCTGCGACTTGAACGCAGTGCAGTAGGTCCACACACCCATTACATTATTAATATAAACGTGTAATAATATTTCAAGTCAAAATAAGTCTAAATAATTAATTTAATTACGTCCCTAACATATTTTCTTTTACTATTCTATAACCTTTAAATCACACTAAATTTCATACTAACCCATTTTCCTCCTAAATGTAAACAAATTCCATTTTACATATAACCTATTATTATCAATGGTTATTTTCAATTTCCTGTAACTCTTCCTATAATCTCTTGGCAGTGCTGCATGGTAGCTTCACGAGTTAATGTGTCACCCGCGTTATCGTGAATAACTTCCGGTCTCCTTCTGCAGTGACGGAAGTAATGTGATGCGATAAGCAATTCATGTCCATATGTTTTCCTGTTATATTTAAGTCCAAGTTCACGCCTATTTTAACAACTGTACAACCGTATCCAACAAACAAAATAAAATACCCAAATAAGTTTATACTACAAATAATCAATTAATCAAACCAATTGTAAGTCGACTCAAATCTAATGTTAATAAATCCCTACACTTATCAACTCGTCATACGTCTGTCTATAAAATTTTAAACATCTAAATTTCAAACACTGTTAAACACTAGCTTTCACGGTCTTACCTAATATTTAGTAACTCACAAAATAGTAGTAATTTGGTCACACAAACCTTCATATACTTCTCTACGTGACATTCAACACGCAACATCCTTCAACCTTAAACTCAATATTCATTCCCTTGTCCCTACACAACAAAAGCTTACAACTCCCATGTAACAAGGTAAAATTTCGCATGTAACACTCCACGCAAAATAAAATTCTAAAAATCTCATCCATCAAATGGTCAAATTATCAAATGTAAAAACAATAATCATCTTAATAATCCATACGTTCACGTATGTCAAATTTTCCGAGTTTTATCCAAACAAGTTAGTTCAAAACATCTCTACCAGTATGCTCTAGTCGGCACACACCAAAAGGGGGGGGTAGTTGGTATTCCACGCCGGTTTATTAACCTAATGGCGTGTTAGCATTTTCTCATACATTAATGCAATTAATGGAGGTCGTACGGTTACTCCGTGTCGACAGGCGTCCCTGTCGCGCCTCACAATAATTTTATTAACATTAGTATAGTCTTCTATCACCACGTCAATCTCTCGTTACTTTCCAGGTTTACTTAATCCGTGCTCTCGGGCACACATTGCTCTTTTCCCCGGGGGACATTCGTTCCCCGTGTCCTCTCTCTCTACCTGTATTTCCCGCCAGATCCCGGGTATGTGTTTCCCAATCAGGGATCTGACTCCCCGGTCGGCCGTTTACTTACTTCCTATGTCGCGGCTAGTTCAACCTGCAATCATGGAAGAGGCCCACTGTCGTGGTTCGGCCTCTCGTTTCCTCCCCTCAATAACAATGGGTACTTAGTTCATGAGTTTTCCTAGTGTCCCAGTTATTGAGTAATTAAAATGCGTCCTTTTTCTTCGGACAACCGTGGCTAATTATCTCCTACATCCGTGCACGTCTAACTCTCCTGGTTTTTTCCTGCCAGTCAGTTCTTCCTCACATAGGTGAGTTAATTATGTTCCTATCCCCTTATCATTAACAAATTTTTCCTGAAAGCACACCTGACTCCTAGTCCAAGTCATGTACGCATCAGTGGACCTAAATTTCACAACTAATTCTTAACTTTCCGCGGATATCACAGTTTTGTGACGTTAAGCGACACACCACTCCGCGTAACTACGTTCCAGGTGTTTATTCACCTGCCTCTCAGTAAGAGAAAGAGAGACGGTTTACCCGAGGGCTATAGCGTTCCAGACATCATAGTCGGCACTTCCCGGGTTCAACCCTGAGATGGGCCATTTTCGCCTGCTCACGCGGCAGCGCCGTCAGCGGGGTGCGCAGTCCCGCGTCCGACGTCCCTGCACGGCGGCGTTGGTGGCGATGCGCTCGCCACCGTTCGGCCTCCTAGCCTGACAGTGACATCGCTCCCCTTTCGGGCTGAGCGCACTGGTCCGCAAACCAAACCTTACCTCCCTATTACTGTGAGTATCACCCCCAATTTTTTCATTATATCAATTTATTACGTCACAATATTATCTTCTCACCAACTCCTCACTCTAAATTTTACACCTACAATTTTTACTAACAATGCCCCTTGTCACACAGTCTCACAATTTAATTCACATGTACCCCGAATTTGAAATTTAGTTACACTTATCCCCGTTCTCATAGTCCGAATTGGTAAACACTTCCTCCTACCTTTCTCCCAGGCGGACGTTCTAGTTGTCCCAGCAGATTATCAAGCCCACCGTGGTGAAGCTGGCGGGGTTTTTGCCGCTGTCCCTTCCGGACTCCTCTCTCTCTCGCTCGACTGTAGAGCGGACTGGGCCTCCTCTGGATCGTCCCGATCCCGGTGCCAAAGCTCGTAACAGTGATAGCATTGCAGAACCAAGGGGTGGACCTCGCCTGATGGGACCCTTGGTTTCACCCCTGCTCCGGGACCTAACCCCTTAGGACATTCCCTCTTTCTAGCTCCTGGGGCTGGGCGCGATTCCCTTGAAGGACCAGCTCCCGTAAGACGTCGAGCATCTTCCCCGAACCACCAGTCGGCGAAGTCGCGGTCAGGGTTGTGGCGACAGTCGCGCGCATAGTGTCCAACGTTCCTAGAGTGAAAACACCTACTAACCTTCTTCTGCTTGGGTAATCCGCGACTCCTTCTTCGCCCTTGGGGAGAGGCGCTACCTCTAACGTAATCTCGTTGCTCCTCGCTTGCTAGCTTTCCGTTGCTAGCTTGCGAACTTTGCGTTGCTAGCTTGCTCGCTTTGCGTTGCTCTCTTCCTAGATTGCGTTGCTATCTTCCTTGTTTGCGTTGCTAGATTGCTTTGCATTGCTAGCCTGCTTTTCGTTGGTAGCCTGCTTTCCTTCTTGCCTGTTTGCCTCCTTGCTGGCTCTGCGTTCCTTGCTTCCTTTGTGTTTCTTGCTTGTTTGGTTGCTGACCGTTCCTTGCTTGATTTGAATTGCTTGCTTGCTTTGCTTTGCTTGCTTGTTTGCTGGATTTGCTTCGTTTGCTTTCTGGCTTGATTAAGTTTTTTTGCTTGTTTGCTTTCCTTGGTAGCTTTCTTTGCGGTTCTTCTTAGCTTGCTTGCTTTGCGTTGCATGCTTGCATTATTTTGCTTGCTTGTTACCTTGCTTTGCTTTGCTTGCTTTCTTGCTTGCTTCTTTGCGTTACGTTGCTTTCTTGCCTGCTTGTTTGCGTAGCTTGCTTGCTATCATCGCGTTCTAAGCTTGGTAGGTTTGCTTTGCTACCATGCCAACTTTGCGTTGCTAGCTTGCTGGCTTTGCGTTGCTAGCTTGCTAGCTTTGCGTTTCTAGTTTGCTAGCTTTGCGTTGCTAGCTTGCCAGCATTGCGTACTTAGCTTCCTAACTTTGCGATGCTAACTTGCTTGCTTTGCGCTTCTAGCTTGCTAGATTTGCTTTGATAGCTTGCTAGCTTGCGAGATATGCTTTGCTAGCTTGCTAAATTTGCGTTGCTAGCTTGCTAACTTTGCGTTGCTAGCTTGCTAGCTTTGCGTTGGTAGCTTACTAGCTCTGGGTTGCTAGCTTCCTACCTTTGCGTTGCTAGCTTGCTAGCTGTGGGTTGCTAGTTTGCTAGCTTTGCATTCCTATCTTGCTAACTTTGATTTGCTAGCTTTCTAGCTTTGCGTAGTTAGCTTGTTGGCATTTCATTGCTAATTTGCTAGCTTTGCTTTGGTAGATTGCTAGCTTTGCGCTGCTACCTTGCTAGATTTCCGTTGCTAGCTTGCTAGCTTGCTAAATATGCGTTGGTAGCTTTGCTTTGTTATCTTTGCGTTGCTAGCTTGTTAGCTTTGCGTTGCTAGCTTGCTAGATCTGCTTTGTTAACTTGCTAGCTTTTCGTTGCTTGCTTGCATTGCGTTGCTAGCTTGCTAGCTTTGCGTTGCTAGCTTGCAATCTTTACTATTCTAGCTTGCTTTCTATTCTTTGCTAGCTGGCTATCTTTGATTCGCTAGCTTCCTAGGTGTGCTTTCCTAGCTTGCTAACTTTGCGTTGCTAGCTTGATAGATTTGCGTTGCTAACTTGCTAGCTTTGCGTTGCCAGCTTGAAAGCTTTGCGTTGCTAGGTTCCTAGCTTTGCGTTGCTAGCTTGCTAGCTTTGCGCTGCTAGTTTGCTAGCATTACGTTGCTAGATTGCTTGCTTTGCGTTGCTAGCTTGCTTTGCGTTGCTAGCTTGATAGCGTTGCTTTTGCTACCTGTACGTTGCTAGCTTGCTCTGCGTTGTTAGCCTGCTTTGTTTGCCTGCTTTCCTGCTTGCTTGCTTTGCGTTCCTTGCTTGCTTTGCTTGCCTTGTGTTTCTTAATTGTTTTCTTGTTTGCTTTCTTTGCCTGATATGAGTTACTTGCTCCCTTGCTTTGCATTACTTGCTTGTTTCTTGCTTTGATTCGTTTGATTTCATGCTTGTTGTGCGTCGTTTTCTTGCTTGCTTTTCTTTGCTTGTTAGTTTGCTTTGCGGTGCTTGCTTGTTTTCTTTGAGTTCCTTGATTGCGTTGAGTTGCTTGTTTGTTTGCCTGTTTGCGTTGCTTGCTTTCTTGCTTGCTTCCTTGCGTTGTGTTGCTTGCTTGCTTGCTTGTTTTGCGTTGCTAGCTTGCTATCTTTGCGTTGCTTGCTCGCTTGCTTGCTTGCTTGATATTATTTTCTTGCTTGCTTGTTTGCCATTCTTGCTTGCTAGCTTTGCATTGCTAGATTGATAAATTTTTTTATTGCTAGCTTGCTAAGTTTACGTTGCAAGCTTGCAAGTTTTGCGTTGCTAGCTTGCTAGCTTCGTATTGCTAGCATGCTTGTTTTGCTTTGTTTGCTTTCTTTTTTGCTTTGCGTCTCTTACTTGCTAGCTTTGCGTTGCTACCTTGCTAGCTTTGCATTACTAGCTTGCAGGCTTTGCATTACTAGCTTGCTAGCTTTGCGTTGCTAGCATGCTAGCTTTGCTGTTGCTAGGTTCTTAGCTTGCTAGATTTGCGTTGATAGCTTGCTAGCTTTGCTTTGCTAGATTGGTAGCTTTGCTTCGCTAGCTTGCTAGATTTCCGTTGCTTGTTTGCTTGCTTGATTTGGGTTCATTGCTTGCTAGCTTGCTTTGCGTTTCTTACTTGATATGTTAGCGTTGCTAGCTTGCTAGCTATGCTTTGCTTGCTTGATACCTTTGCGTTGCTAGCTTGCTACTTTTGCGTTGCTAGCTTGCTACTTTTGCGATGCTAGCTTGCTAGTATTGCGTTGCTAGTTTCCTAGCTTTGCATTGCTATCTTGCTAGGTTTGCCTTGCTAGCTTCATAGTTTGCTAGATTTGCGTTGTTAGCTTGCTAATTTTGCGTTGCTAGCTTGCTAGATTTTTCGTTGCAAGATTGCTTGATCTGAGTTACAAATTTCCTAGCTTTGCGATGCTATCTTGCTAGATTTGCGTTGCTAGCTTCCTAGCTTTGCGTTGCAAGCTTGCTATCTTTGCGTTGCTAGTTTTCTCTCTTGCTAGATTTGCGTTGCTAGCTTGCTAGCTTTGCGTTGCTATCTTGTTATATTTGCGTTCCTAGCTTCCTAGCTTTGTGTTGCTAGCTTGCAAGTTTTGGTTGCTAGCTGGTTTTGCGTTGCTACCTTTCTTTGCGTTGCCTGCTTGACTGCTTGTCTGCTTGCTTGCTTTCCGTTCCTTGCTTGCTTCGCTTGATTTGTGTTTCTTGTCTGCTTGGTGCTTTGCGTTCCTTGCTTGCTTTGAGATGCTTGCTTGCTTTCTTTGCGTTGCTTGCTTGTTTGCTTGCTTTGCTTCCTTTGTTTCTTGCTTGTTTCATTTGCTTAGCTTGCTAGCTTGCTTTTCGGTTTTTTCTTGCTTGTTTGCTTTGCATTGCTTGCTTGCATTGTGTTGCTTGCTTGTTTGCTTGATTACGTTGCTTGCTTTATTGATTGCTTCCTTGAATTGCGTTACTTGCTTGCTTTTTTGCGTAACATGCTTCTTTCCTTTTCTTGTTAGTTTGCTTGCTATCGTTGCTTGCTTGCTTGCTTTGGTTTTCTTGTTTGCTTGATTACTTTGTGTTGCTTGCTTTCTTGCTTTGTTTGCTAGCTTGCTAGCTTTGTGTTGCTTGCTTGTTTGATATGCTTTGCTTTCTTGCTGGCTTGATATGCGTTTCTTGCTTGCTAGCTTTGAGTTGTTAGGGTTGCGTTCCAAGCTTTGCTTTGCAAGCTATGCGAGCCTACCTTGCCAGCATTGCGTTCCTAGCTTCCTAGCTTTGCGTTGCTATCTTGTTTCCTTTGCGCTTCTAGCTTGCAAGATTTGCTTTCCTAGCTTGCTAACTTGCGAGTTTGCGTTGCTAGCTTGCTAAATTTGCGTTGCAAGCTTGCTAACCTTGCGTTGCTAGCTTGCTAGCTTTGCGTTGCTAGCTTGCTAGCTGGGCGTTGCTAGCTTGCTAGCTTTGCATTTCTATCTTTCTATCTTTGAGTTGCTAGCTTTCTAGCTTTGCGTAGCTAGCTTGCTATCATTCCTTTGCTATCTTGCTAGCTTTGCGTTGGTAGCTTGCTAGCTTGCTAGCTTGCTAAATATGCGTTGGTACCTTTCCTTTGCTAGCTTTGCGTTGCTAGCTTGTTAGCTTTGCGTTGCTACCTTACTAGTTCTGCTTTGTTAAGTTGCTAGATTTTCGTTGCTTGCTTGCATTGCGTTGCTAGATTGCTAGCATTGCGTTGCTAACTTGCTAGCTTTGCGTTGCTATCTTGATAGCTTTGCAATGCTATGTTCCTAGCTTTTCGTTGCTAGCTTGCTAGCTTTGCGTTACTAGTTTGCTAGCATTACGTTGCTAGATTGCTAGATTTGCGTTTCTAGCTTGCTTTGCGTTGCTAGCCTGCTTTGCGTTGCCTGCTTGCCTGCTTGCTTGCTTTGCGATCTTTGCTTGCTTTGCTTGCTTTGTGTTTCTTGATTGCTTTCTTGCTTTGCTTTCTTTGCCTTTTTTTTCTAGTTACTTGCTTCCTTGCTTTGCATTACTTGCTTGTTTGATTTCTTTGATTCGTTTGCTTCCATGCTTGCTGTGCATTGTTTGCTTGCTTGCATTGCTTTGCTTGCTAGCTTGCTGTGCGATTTTTGCTTGCTGGTTTTCTTTGACTTTCTTACTTGCATTTTGTTGCTTGTTTGTTTGCTTGTTTGCGTTGCTAGCCTTCTTGCTTGTGCCCTTGCGTTGTGTTGCTTGTTTGCTTGCTTGTTTTGAGTTGCTAGTTTGCGAGCTTTGCGTTGCTTTCTCGCTTGCTTGCTTGATATTCTTTTGTTGCTTACTTGCTTTGCCTTTCTTGCTTGCTATCTTTGCATTCCTAGATTGATAACTTTTTTCGTTGCAAGCTTGCTAACTTTACGTTGCAAGTTTGCAAGCTTTGCGTTGCTACCTTGCTAGCTTTGCATTGCTAGCATGCTTGTTTTCCTTTGTTTGCTTGCATTTTTGCTTTGCGGCTCTTGCTTGCTAGTTTTGCTTTGCTAACTTGCTAGCTTTGCGTTATTAGCTTACTAGTTTGCGTTGCTAGCATGCTAGTTTTGCGTTGCTAGTTTCGTAGCTTGCTAGATTTGCGTTGATAGCTTGCTAGCTTTGCTTTGCTAGCTTGCTAGATTTCCGTTGCTTGCTTGCTGGCTTAATTTGGGTTCCTTCCTTGCTAGCTTGCTTTGCGTTTCTTGCTTGATGTCTTGGCGTTGCTAGCTTGCTAGCAATGCTTTGCTAGCTTGCTAGATTTCCGTTGCTTGCTTGCTGGCTTAATTTGGGTTCCTTCCTTGCTAGCTTGCTTTGCGTTTCTTGCTTGATGTCTTGGCGTTGCTAGCTTGCTAGCTTTGCGTTGCTATCTTGCTAGATTTGCGTTGTTAGCTTGCTAATTTTGCGTTGCTAGCTTGCTAGCATCTTCGTTGCTAGATTGCTGGATTTGCGTTGCAAGCTTCCTAGTTTGCGTTGCTATCTTGCTAGATTTGCGTTGCTAGCTTCCTTGCTTTGCATTTCAAGCTTGCTATCTTTGCGTTGCTAGTGTTCTATCTTGCTTGATTTGCGTTGCTAGCTTGCTAGCTTTGCGTTGCTATCTTGTTATATTAGCGTTCCTATCTTCCTAGCTTTGTGTTGCTAGTTTGTTAGCTTTTGTTGCTAGCTGGTTTTGCGTTGCTAGCTTTCTTTGCATTGCCTACTTGACTGCTTGTCTGCTTGCTTGCTTTTCGTTCCTTGCTTGCTTTTCGTTCCTTGCTTGCTTTGCTTGATTTGTGTTTCTTGTCTGCTTGGTTGCTTTGCGTTCTTTGCTTGTTTTGAGATGGTTGCTTGCTTTTATTGCGTTGCTTGCTTGTTTGCTAGCTTTGCTTCATTTGCTTTCTTGCTTGCTTCCTTTGCTTACCTTGCTAGCTTGCTTTTCGGTTTTTGCTTGCTTGTTTGCTTTGCATTGCTTGCTTTCATTGTGTTGCTTGCTTGTTTGTTGATTACGTTGCTTGCTTTATTGATTCCTTCCTTGAATTGCGTTGCTTGCTTGCTTTATTTTGCGTAACATGCTTGTTTTCTTTGCTTGTAATTTGCTTGCTATCGTTGCTTGCGTGCTTGCTTTGGGTTCCTTGTTTGCTTGATTGCTATGTGTTGCTTGCTTGCTTGCTTTGTTTGCTAGCTTGCTAGCTTTTTGTTGCTTGCTGGTTTGTTATGGTTTGCTTTCTTGCTGGCTTGATTTGCGTTTCTTGCTTGCTAGCTTTGCGTTGCTAGCTTTGCGTTGCTAGATTTGATTTGCTAGCTTTGTGTTCCTAGCTTTGCTTTGCAAGCTTTACTTTGCTACCTTGCCAGCATTGCATTCCTAACTTCCTAGCTTTGCGCTGCTAGCTTGCAATCTTTACTATTCTAGCTTGCTTGCTTTGCTTTGCTAGCTTGCTATCTTTGATTCGCTAGCTTGCTAGGTTTGCGTTGCTAGCTTTCTAACTTTTCGTTGCTAACTTGATAGATTTGCGTTGCTAACTTGCTAGCTTTGCGTTGCCAGCTTGATAGCTTTGCAATGCGATGTTCCTAGCTTTTCGTTGCTAGCTTGCTAGATTTGCGTTGCTAGTTTGCGAGCATTACGTTGCTAGATTGCTAGATTTGCGTTGCTAGCTTGCTTTGCGTTGCTAGCCTGCTTTGCGTTGCCTGCTTGAGTGCTTGCTTACTTTGCGTTCTTTGCTTGCTTTGCTTGCTTTGTGTTTCTTGATTGCTTTCTTGCTTTGCTTTCTTTGCCTTTTTTTTCTAGTTACTTTCTTCCTTGCTTTGCATTACTTGCTTGTTTGATTTCTTTGATTCGTTTGCTTTCATGCTTGCTGTGCGTTGTTTGCTTGCTTGCATTGCTTTGCTTGCTAGCTTGCTTTGCGATTTTTGCTTGCTGGTTTTCTTTGACTTTCTTACTTGCATTGTGTTGCTTGTTTGTTTGCTTGTTTGCGTTGCTAGCCTTCTTGCTTTTGTCCTTGCGTTGTGTTGGATTTGCGTTGGCTTGTTTTGCGTTGCTAGCTTGCTAGCTTTGCGTTGCTTTCTCGCTTGCTTGCTTGCTTGATAATCTTTTCTTGCTTACTTTCTTTGCCTTTATTGCTTGCTATCTTTGCATTCCTAGATTGATAAGTTTTTTCGTTGCAAGCTTGCTAACTTTACGTTGCAAGCTTGCAAGCTTTGCGTTGCTACCTTGCTAGCTTTGCATTGCTAGCATGCTTGTTTCCTTTGTTTGCTTGCTTTTTTGATTTGCGGCTCTTTCTTGCTAGATTTGCTTTGCTAACTTGCTAGCTTTGCGTTATTAGCTTGCTAGCTTTGCGTTGCTAGCATGCTAGGTTTGCGTTGCTAGCTTCGTAGCTTGCTAGATTTGCGTTGATAAATTGCTAGCTTTGCTTTGCTAGCTTGCTAGATTTCCGTTGCTTGCTTGCTTGCTTAATTTGGGTTACTTCCTTGCTAGCTTGCTTTGCATTTTTTGCTTGATGTCTTAGCGTTTCTAGCTTGCTAGCAATTCTTTGCTAGCTTGCTATCTGTGCTTTCCTAGCTTGCTTGCTTTGCCTTGCTTGCTTGTTGCTATGCGGTTGTTGCTTGATACCTTTGCGTTGTTAGCTTGCTACTTTTGCGTTGCGAGCTTGCTAGTATTGCGTTGCAAGTTTCCTAGCTTTGCGTTGCTATCTTGCTAGGTTTGCTTTGCTAGCTTCATAGTTTGCTAGATTTGCGTTGTTAGCTTGCTAATTTTGCGTTGCTAGCTTGCTAGCTTCTTCGTTGCTAGATTGCTTGATTTGCGTTGCAAGCTTCCTAGCTTTGCGTTGCTATCTTGCTAGATTTTCGTTGCTAGCTTCCTTGCTTTGCATTTCTAGCTTGCAATCTTTGCGTTGCTAGTGTTCTATCTTGCTAGATTTGCGTTGCTAGCTTGCTAGCTTTGCGTTGCTATCTTATTATATTTGCGTTCCTATCTTCCTAGCTTTGTGTTGCTAGCTTGTTAGCTTTGGTTGCTAGCTGGTTTTGCGTTGCTACCTTTCTTTGCATTGCCAGCTTGACTGATTGTCTGCTTGCTTGCTTTTCGTTCCTTGCTTGCTTTGCTTGATTTGTGTTTCTTGCCTGCTTGGTTGCTTTGCATTCTTTGCTTGTTTTGAGATGGTGGCTTGCTTTCTTTGCGTTGCTTGCTTGTTTGCTTGCTTTGCTACGTTTGCTTTCTTGCTTGCTTCCTTTGCTTAGCTTGCTAGCTTGCTTTTCGGTTTTTGTTTGTTTGTTTGCTTTGCATTGCTTGCTTGCATTTTGTTGCTTGCTTGTTTTTTGATTACGTTGCTTGCTTTATTGATTGCGTTATTAGCTTGCTTTGCTTGCTTGCTTTATTTTGCGTAACATGCTTGTTTTCGTTGCTTGTAATTTGCTTGCTATCGTTGCTTGCGTGCTTGATTGGGTTCCTTGTTGGCTTGATTGCTATGTGTTGCTTGCTTGCTTGCTTTGTTTGCTAGCTTGCTAGCTTTTTGTTGCTTGCTGGTTTGTTATGGTTTGCTTTCTTGCTGGCTTGATTTGCGTTTCTTGCTTGCTTGCTTTGCGTTGCTAGCTTTGTGTTGCTAGCTTTGCGTTGCTAGCTTTGTGTTCCTAGCTTTGCTTTGCAAGCTTTACTTTGCTACCTTGCCAGCATTGCGTTCCTAACTTCCTAGCTTTGCGTTGCTAGCTTACTTCCTTTGCTCTTCTAGCTTGCTAGATTTGCTTTGCTAGCTTGCTAGCTTGCGAGATATGCGTTGCTAACTTGCTAAATTTGCGTTCCTAGCTTGCTAACTTTGCGTTGCTAGCTTTCTAGCTTTGCGTTGGTAGCTTACTAGCTCTGCGTTGCTAGCTTCCTAGGTTTGTGTTGCTAGCTTGCTAGCTGTGCGTTGCTAGCTTGCTAGCTTTGCATTTCTATCTTGCTAACATTGAGTTGCTAGTTTTCTAGCTTTGCCTAGCTATCTTGCTAGCATTCCTTTGCTATCTTGCTAGCTTTGCTTTGGTAGCTTGCTAGATTTGCGCTGCAACCTTGCTTGATTTCCGTTGCTAGCCTCCTAGCTTGCTTAATATGCGTTGGTAGCTTTGCTTTGCTAGCTTTGCGTTGCTAGCTTGTTAGTTTGCGTTGCTAGCTTGCTAGATCTGCTTTGTTAACTTGCTAGATTTTAGTTGCTTGCTTGCATTGCGTTGCTAGCTTGCTAGCTGTACGTTGCTAGCTGGCAATCTTTACTATTCTAGCTTGCTTGTTTTGCTTTGCTAGCTTGCTATCTTTGATTCGCTAGCTTGCTAAATTTGCGTTGCTAGCTTGATAGATTTGCGTTGCTAACTTGCTAGCTTTGCGTTGCCAGCTTGATAGCTTTGCGTTGCTTGGTTCCTAGCTTTGCGTTGCTAGCTTGCTAGCTTTACGTTGCTAGTTTGCTAGCATTACTTTGCTAGATTGCTAGCTTTGCGTAGCCAGCTTGCTTTGCGTTTCTAGCCTGCTTTGCGTTGCCTGCTTGCCTGCTTGCTTGCTTTGCGTTCTTTGCTTGCTTTGCTTAATTTGTGTTTCTTGATTGCTTACTTGCTTTGCTTTCTTTGCCTGCTTTGAGTTACTTGCTTGCTTGCTTTAAATTACTTGCTTGTTTGCTTGCTTTGATTCGTTTGCTGTCATGCTTGCTGTGCGTTGTTTGCTTGCTTGCTTTGCTTTGCTTGCTAGGTTGTTTTGCCCTTTTTGCTTGCTTGTTTTCTTTGAGTTTCTTGCTTGCATTGTGTTGCTTCTTTGTTTGCTGGTTTGCGTTGCGTGCTAGCTTGCTAGCGTTGCGTTTCTAGCTTTCTAGATTTGCGTTGCAAGCTTGTTAGCTTTGCGTTGCAAGCTTGCTATCTTTGCATTGCTAGTTTGCTATCTTTGCTTTGCTAGCTTGCTAGCTTGTCTTTGCTAGCTTGCTAGATTTGCGTTGCTAGCTTTGCGTTACTAGCTTTGAGTTCCTAGCTTGCTTGCTTTGCGTTCCCAGCTTGCTAGCTTCGCGCTGCTAGCTTGCTATCTTTGCGTTCCTAGCTAGCTAGTTTGCTTTGCTAGCTTGCTAGATTTGCCTTGCTATCATTGCGTTGCTAGCTTGCTAGATTTGCATTGCTAGCTTGCTACATTTGCGTTGCTATCTTGCTAGATTTGCGTTGCTAGCTTTGCGTTTGCTAGCTAGCTATTTTTCCGTTGTTAGCTTGCTAGCTTCCCGTTGTTAGTTTGCTAGCTTTTCGTTTTTAGCTTGCTAGGTTCCTAGATTTGCGTTGCTAGCTTGCTAGGTTTGCGTTGCTAGGTTGCTAGCTATACGATGTAAACCTGCTACCAATGCGTTGCTAGCTTCCTAGATTTGCGTTGCTAGCTTGCTAGGTTTGCGTTGCTAGGTTGCTAGCTATACGATGTAAACCTGCTACCAATGCGTTGCTAGCTTCCTAGATTTGCGTTGCTAGCTTGCTAGCTTTGTGTTGCTAGCTGCTAGCTTTGCTTTGCTACCTTGCTATCTTTGATTTTCTATGTTGCTAACTTTGCGTTGCTAGCTTGCAAGATATGCTTTACTAGCTTGCTAGCTTTGGTTGCTATTTTGCTAGCTTTGCGTTCCTAGGTAGCTAGCTTTGCGTTTCTAACTTCCTAGCTTTACATTCCTAGCTTACTAGCTTTGCGTTGCTTGCTTGAATGCTTTGCGTTGCTGCTTGCTTACTTTGCCTTTATTGCTTGCTAGCTTTGCGTTGCTAGCTTTCTAGCTTAGCGTTGCTAGCTTACTAGCTTTTCTTGCTAGCTTGCTAGAATTGTGTTGCTAGCTTGCTAGCTTTGCTTTGCTAACTATCTGGCTTTGCGTTGCTACCTTATAGCTTAACGTTGCTAGCTTGCTAGTTTCCGTTGATAGCTTGCTATCTTTGCGGTGCTAGCTTGCAAGTTTTGCCTTGTTAGGTTGCTAGCTTAGCGTTGCTACCTTGCTATTTTTCGTTGCTAGTTTCCTAACTTTGCGTTCCTTGCTTGCTATCTTTGTGTTGCTAGCTTGCTAGATTTGCGTTGCTAGCTTCCTAGCTTTGCGTTGCCAGCTTGCTAGCTTTGCTTTGCTTGCTTTCCTTTGCTAGCTTGTTTGCTTTTCATTGCTCCCTATCTAGTTTTCATTTGCTAGCGTATTAGCATTGCTTTGCTAGCTTGCTAGCTTTGCGTTGCTATCTTGCTAGCCTTGCGTTGCAGAATTGCTAGCGTTGCTTTGCTAGTCTGCTTTCTTTGCTTTGCTATCTTGCTAGTTTACTATGCTGGGTTGCTAGCTATGCGTTGCAAACTTGCTACCATTGCGTTGCTCCCTTCCTAGTTTTGTGTTGCTAGCTTGTTAGCTTTGCGTTGCTACCTTGTTATCTTTGCTTTGCTAGGTTGCTGTCTTTGAGTTGCTAGCTTGCTAGATTTTCGTTACTAGCTTGCTAGCTTTTCGTTGCTAGTTTGCTAACTTTGCGTTTTAAGCTTGCTAGCATTGCGTTGCAAGCTTGCTAGCTTTGCTTTGCCATCTTGCTATCTTTGCGTTGCAAGCTTGCTATTTTTCCTTTGCTAGCTTGTTTCTTTGCGTTTCTAGCTTGCTAACTTTCCGTTGCTATCTTGCTAGCTTTCTAGATATGCTTTGCTAGTTTGCTAACTTTGCGTTGCTAGCTTGCTAGCTTTGGGTTGCTAGCTTGCTTTGTGTTTGCTAGCCTGGTTTTCTTTGTTATCCCGCTTTCCTGCTTGCCTGTTTGCTTCCTTGCTTGCTCTGCGTTCTTTTCTTGCTTATGTTTCTTGCTTACTTGTTTGGTTTGCGTTCCTTTCTTTCTTATATTTGCTTGCTTGATAGCTTTTTGCTCGCTTGTTTGCTGGCTTTGCTTCATTTGCTTTCTGGCTTGATATCTTTTCTTGCTTGCTTTCTTGCTTTGCGTTGCTTTCTTGCTTGCTTGCTCTGCGTAGCTTGCATGCTATCATTACAATCCTAGCTTGCTAGCTTTGCGTTTCTAGCTTACTAGCTTTGCGTTTCTAGCTTGCTAGCTTTGCGTTGCTAACTTGTTAGCTTTGCTTTGCTACCTTGCTAGTTTTGCGTTGCTAACTTCCTAGTTTTGCGTTGCTAACATGCTTGATTTGCGTTGCTTGCTAGCTAGATTTGTGTTGCTAGCTTGCTAGCTTTGCGTTGCTAGCTTGCTAGCTTTTAGTTTCTTGCTTGCTAGCTTTCCGTTTGCTAGCTTGCTAGCTTGCTAGATATGCGTTCCTAGTTTGCTAAATTTGCGTTGCTAGCTTGCTAGCTTTCCGTTGCTAGCTTGCTAGCTTGGCGTTGCTAGCTTGCTAGCTTTTCGTTGCTAGCTTGCTAGCTTGCTAGATTTGCGATCCTAGCTTGCTAGCTTTGCGTTGCTAGCTTGCTAGCTTTGCGTTGCTAGCTTGCTAGCTTTCCGTTGCTAGCTTGTTATCTTTGCTTTGGTAACTTGCTAACTTTGCTTTGCTATCTATCTACATTTCCGTTGATAGCTTGCAAGCATTGCGTTGCTAGCTTGCTAGATTTGCGATCCTAGCTTGCTAGCTTTGCGTTGCAAGCTTGGTACCTTTCCGTTGCTAGCTTGCTTTCTTTTCGTTGCTAGATGGCTAGCTTTCCTTTGCTTCCTTGCTAGCTTGCTAGATATGCGTTGCTAGCTTGCTAACTTTGCGATGCTAGCTTGCTTTGCGTTGCTAGCCTGCTTTTCTTAGGTAGCCTGCTTTCCTGTTTCTTGTTTCCCTCCTTGCTTGCTTTGCGTTCCTTGCTTGCTATTATTTTCTTGCTTGGTTCCTTTGAATTGCTTGCTTGTTTGCCTGCTTTGCTTCGTTTGCTTTCTGGCTTGATTCCGTTGCTTGCTTGCTTGTTTGCTTTGCTTGCTATCCCGCTTTGCTCTTCTTATTAGCTTGCTTGCTTTGCGCTGCATGCTTGCATAATATTGCTAGCTTGTTTGCTTTGTTTGCGTTGCTTGCTTTTTTCTTGCTCCCTTGCTTTGTGTTGCTTTCTTTCTTGCTTGCTTGTGTAACTTGCTTGCTATCATTGCGTTCCTAGCTTGCTAGCTTTGCTTTGCTAGCTTGCTAACTTTGAATTGCTAACTTCCTAGCTTTGCGTTGCAAGCTTGCTTGCTTTGCGTTGCTAGCATGCTAGATTTTCATTGCTAGCTTGCTAGATTTTCATTGCTAGCTTGCTAGCTTTGCCTTGCAAGCTTGCTAGTTTTGCGTTGCTAGCTTGCTGCATTGCGTTGCTTGCTTGCTAGCTTTGCGTTGTTTGTTTGCTAGCTTTGCCTTTTTAGTTTGCTAGCTTTGCTTTCCTAGGTAGCTAGCTTAGCGTTGTCATCTTGCTAGTTTTCATTCCTAGCTTGCTAGCCTTCGTTGCTTGCTTGCTTGGTTTTCGTTGCTTGCTTAATTTGTTTTCTTACTTGCTAGCTTTGCGTTGCTATCTTGCTAGCCTTGCGTTGCTAGCTTGCTGACCTTGCGTTGCTAACTTGCTAGCTTTGCGTTGCTAGCTTGCTTACTTTGCGTTGCTAGCTATCTACATTTCCGTTGCTAGCTTGCTATCATTGCGTTGCTAGCTTGCTAGCTTTGCGTTGCTTGCTTGCTAGCTTTGCGTTGCAAGCTTGCTCTCTTTCGTTGCAAGCTTGTTGCTTTGCGTTCCTAGCTTGTTAGCTTTCCGTTGATAGCTTGCTATATATGCGTTGCTAGCTTGCTCTCTTTGCGTTGCTAGCTTGCTAGCTTTGTGTTGCTAGCTTGCTTTGCGTTGCTAACCTTCTTTTCTTTGGTAGCCTGCTTTCCTGCTTGCCTGTTTGCCTCCTTGCTTGCTCTGCGTTCATTTCTTGCTTTATGTTTCATGCTTTGCGTTGCTTGCTTTCTTTATTTGCTTGCTTGCTTTGCTTGCTTATTTGCAGGTTTTGCTTCGTTTGCTGGCTTTGCTTCGTTTTCTTTCTGGCTTGATTCCGTTGCTTGCTTGCTTGTTTGCTTTGCTTGCTAGCTTGTTTGCTGTTCTTCTAGCTTGCTTGCTTTGCGTTGCATGCTTGAATTCTATTGCTTTCTTGTTTGCTAGCTTTTCTTTGCTTGTTTCTTGCTTGCTTCCTTGCTTTGCGTTGCTTTCTTGCTTACTTACTTTGCATAGCTTTCTTGCTATCATTGCGTTACTATCTTGCTAGTTTTGCTTTGCTAGCTTGCTAGCTTTGCGTTGCTAGCTTGCTAGCTATGCGTTGCTAGCTTGCTAGCTTTGCGTTGCTACCTTGCTAGCTTTGCGTTGCAAGCTCCCTAGCCTTGCTTTGTTAGCTTGCTTGCTTTGCTTTGCTATCTTGCTAGATTTACTTTGCTAGCTTGCTAGCTTTGTGTTGCTTGCTTGCTAGCTTCCCGTTGCTACCTTGCTAGCTTACTAGATATGCGTTGCTAGCTTGCTAGATTTGCGTTGCTAGCTTGCTAGCTTTGCGTTGCTAGCTTGCTACTTTTGCGTTGCTATCTTGCTAGCTTTGCTTTGGTAGCTTACTAGCTTTGCGTTGCTAGCTTGCTAGCTTTGCTTTGCTAGCTTGCTTGCCTCTTTTCGGACACGCTAGGTACAGTCAAGAGTATGACCTGCCATCTTGTTCTCAGCGACAATATCCCTGTACGCTCGAGGCCCTACCAGTGTTCGCCTCCACGATTAAAATTGCTGCTGGAAATAGTCCAGGATCTGTTGGACAAAGGAATGGTCCGGAAAAGCTATTCTCAATACGCCAGTCCGGCGTTTTTACTCCGAAGCCATCATGAGGTCAACGAATGGTGATTGATTATCGCCTCCTAAACAAGAAAATCGTGTTTGACGCTTTTCCTATGCCAAAGGTGGAGAGTGCCTTTGCTCATTTTGAGAAGGCGACGATTTTTTCTGTACTGTATCTAAATTCTGCATATTACCAAATTCCCTTGTCGGCCAAGGGCCGAAAGGCAACGGCATTTTTGCACCCTCTTCGGGTTGTTCGAGTTTACAAAATTGCCCATGGGGATTAGCGTCGGATGCCAGGTGCTGTCGCGAGTTGTCCACACCTTATTCGGGGACCTCAAGTGCAAGTTCGTATATAATTTTATGGATGAGTTAGTGGTTTATTCCCGATCTCGCGAGGAGCACAAGGATCAACTGAGGAAAGTTTTCGCTAGGTTGCAGAAGGCAGGGTTTACTTTGAATAAGAATAAGCTCCGCTTGGCACAACGAGAAATCCCGTTTTTGGGTCATCTGCTGTCAGCTGAAGGAATCCGGATTTTACCGGAGAGGGTAGAGGCCATTACAT
>NW_019727113.1:74139-99426 GCF_002891405.2 Cryptotermes secundus | reverse complement strand
AAAAATACAGAAGTTATTTAGAACATAAAGAGTTCACACTGTTCACCGACAACCAAGCCCTGGCCTGGCTGCTTCGCCATGCGAAAGAATTAGGGCGCATTGGGCGTTGGCTTCTTCGGCTAGCACCATTTAAATTTCGTGCTGCCCATATAAGTGGGAAGGCGAATGTGGTAGCAGACTGTCTCACTCGCCAATACGAACAGCCATCTGAAGATGCGACGTTGTCAGGTCTAGTCCTCGGCCAGCTTCCAGAAGCATTTCAGTCGATCACAGAACACCAGAAAAAGGATCCACTGTGTAGAGATATCTATCAGAAGGTCGTTCAGAACGACCCAAGTGTAAGGCAATTTAAATTGCTGAATGGTGCTCTGGTTTACCATCCATCGAGAGCGAGGACAAAAAGGTATCTTCTTCCCGAAGCGTTGCGGCCAATGATCTGAGAGTATTTCCATAAGTCTCATTTGAGCGCCCATCTTGGCATAACTAAAACATTGAATCGCATTGCTACAGTTTTTTATTGGCCCAATATGAGAAGAGAAGTGGCAGCTTTTGTAACACGATGCCAGGACAGTCAGCGGGCAAAGCCGGGCCACGGCCCCCGGCCCCTGCTTGAATGCTTGCCTACTTGCTTGCTTTGCGTTCCTTGCTTGCTTTGCTTGCAATGAGTTTCTTGCTTGCTTGGTTGCTTTGCGTTCCTTGCTTACTTTAAGTTGCTTGCTTGCTTGCTTTGGGTTGCTTGCTTGTTTTCTTGCTTTGCTTCGTTTGGTTTCTTGATTTTTCCGGTTTTTTGCTTGCTTGCTTGCTTTGCTTTGCTTGCTAGCTTGCTTTGCGGTTCTTGTTAGCTTGCTTGCTTTGGGTTACATGATTGCATTGTGTTGCTTGCTTGTTTGCTTGTTTGCGTTGCTTGCTTTCTTGCTTGTTTGTTGTGTTGCGTTGCTCCTTGCTTGCTTGTTCGCGTAGCTTGCTTGCTATCTTTACGTTCCTAGCTTGCTAGGTTTGTTTTGCTAGCTTGCTAGTTTTGAGTTGCTAGCTTGATATCTTTGCGTTGCTAGCTTGCGAGTTTGCGTTGCTACTTTGCTATCTATGCGTTGCAATCTTGTTAATTTGGCGTTGTTAGTTTCCTAGCTTTGCGTTGCTAGTTGGCTAGCTTTGGGTTGCTAGCTTGCTAGCTTTGTTTATAGCTTGGTAACTTTCCGTTGCTAGGTTGCTGGCTTAGCGTTGCTAGCTTACAAAACTTTCGTAGCTAACTTGCTAGCTTTGCGATGCTAGTTTGCTAGCTTTGCGTTTTTAGCTTGCTAGCTTTGCGTAGCAAAGTTTGCTAGCATTCCTATGCTAGGTTGCTATGTTTCGTTGGTAGCTTGCGAGCTTTGCGTTGATAGGTTGCTAGCTTTGCGTTACTAGCTTGCTAGATTTGCGTTGCTAGCTTTTCTAGATAGCTAGCTTTGCGTTGCTAGCTTGCTAGCTCCCGTTGTTAGATTGCTAGCTTTGCGTACTAGCTTGCTATCTTTGTGTTGCTAGCTTGCTAGCTCTGCGTTGCTAGCTTGCTAGCTTTGCGTTCTAGATTGCAAACTTTGCTTTGCTAGCTTGCTAGCTTGTTAAATTTGCGTTGCTAACTTGCTAACTTTGCGTTGCTAACTTGCTGGCTTTCAGTTGCTGGCTGCTAGCTTTATGTTGCTAGCTAGCTATCTTTACTTTGCTAGCTTGCTAGCTTTCCGTTGTTAGGTTTCTAATTTTGCATTGCTTGCTTGCTATCTTTGCATTGCTATCTTGCTAGCCTTGCGTTGCTTGCTTTATATTTTTCGTTGCTAGCTTGCTAAATTTGCGTTGCTTCCTTGCTAACGTTGCGTTGCTTGCTTGCTAGATTTGCTTTGCTAGCTTGCTAGTTTTGCGTTGCTAACTTCCATAATTTGCGTTGCTATCTTGCTATGCTTGCGTTGCTAGCTTACTAGCTTTCCGTTGCTAGCTTGCTAGCTTGGCTTTGCTAGCTATCTTGCTTCCGTTGCTAGCTTGCTAGCTTTGTGTTTCTAGCTTCATAGCTTTACGTTGCAACCTTGCTATCTTTCGTTGCTAGCTTGCTAGCTTTGCGTTGCTATCTTGCTAGCTTTCCGTTGCTAGCTTGCTAGCTTGCTAGATATGCATTGCTAATTTGCTAACTTTGCTTTGCTAGCTTGCTAGCTTTGCGTTGCTAGCTTGCTAGATTTGCGTTGCTAAGTTGCTTTGATTGCTAGCCTGCTTTTCTTTGGTAGCCTGCTTTCCTGCTTGCCTGTTTTCCTCCTTGCTAGCTCTGCGTTCCTTGCGTGCTTTGTATTTCTAGCTTGCTTGATTGCTTTGCGTTCCTTGCTTGCTTTGAGTTGCTTGCTTGCTTGCTTTGCTTTGCTTGCATGTTTGCTGGATTTGCTTCGTTTGCTTTATGGCTTGATTCCGTTGCTTACTTGCTTGCACATCTTTCCTTGCTATCTTGCTTTGCGGTTCTTGATAGCTTGCTTGCTTTTCGTTGCTTGCTTGCATTGTGTTGCTTGCTTGTGTTCTTGCTTTGCGTTGCTTGCTTTCTTGCTTGCTTCCTTGCGTTGCGTTGCTTTCTTGCTTGCTTGCTTTGCGTAGCTTTCTTGGTATCTTTGCGTCCCTATCTAGCTAACTTTGCTTTGATAGCTTGCTAACTTTGCTTTTCTAACTTTCTAGCTTTGAGATGCTACCTTACTATCTATGTGTTGCTAGCCTGCTAGCTTTGCGTTGCTAGAATGCTAGCTTTGCGTTGCTAGCTTGCTAGCTGTGCGTTGCTAACTTGCTAGCTTTGAGTTGCTAGCTTCCTAGTTTTGCTTTGCTAACTTGCTAGCTTTTCGTTTCTTGCCTGCTTGCTTTGCGTTGCTTGCTTCCTTGCTTTCTTTGCGTTTTTTGCTTGCTAGTTTGCGTTGCCAGTTTCCTAGCTTTTGTTGCTAGCTTGCTTGTTTATTTTGCGTAACTTGGATGCTTCTTTTGCCTTCTAGTTTGCTTGCTTTCGTTGCTTGCTTCTTTGCTTGCATTGCGTTTCTAGTTTGCTAGATTTGCGTTACTTGGTTTCTTGATTACCTTTCCTTGCTTGCTTGCTTCCTTTGAGTTTCTTGCTTGCTAGCTTTGCATTCCTATATTGCTAGTTTTCTTCGTTGCTAGCTTGCTATCTTTGCGTTGCAAGCTTTCTAACTTTCGTTGCTAACTTGCTAGCTTTGCGTTGCAAGCATGCTTGCTTTGCGTTGCTTGCTTGCTTGGTTGATTTGCAGTTCTTGCTTGCTAGCCTTGCGTTGGTAGCTTGCTAGCTATGCGTTGCTAGCTTGCTAGCTTTTCGTTGCTATTACGCTAGCTAAGCGTTGCTAGCTTTGTAGCTTGCTAGATTTGCGTTGCTAGCTTGCTAGCTTTGCGTTGCTAGCTTGCTGGATTTGCGGTTCTTGCTTGCTATGCTTGCGTTTGTAACTTGCTAGCCTTGCGTTGCTAGCTATCTAACTTTGCGTTGCTAGCTTGCTAGATTTGCGTTGCTAGCACGCTAGCTTAGCGTTGCTACTTTTGTAGCTTGCTAGATTTGCGTTGCTAGCTTGCTAGCTTTGCGTTGCTTGCTTGCTTGATTTGTGTTTCTTGGTTGCTTGCTGGCTTTGCGTTTCTTGCTTGCTATATTTGCGTTGCTATCTTGCTAGCTTTTCGTTGCTAGCTTGCTACTTTTTGTTGCGAGCTTGCTAGATATGCGTTGCTAGCTTGCTTGCTTGGCGTTGCTTGCTTGCTAGCTTGGTGTGCGGTTTTGCTTGCTACATTTCGTTGCTACCTTGCTAGTATTGCGTTGCTAGATTCCTAGCTTTGGATTGCTAGCTTGCTAGTTTTGCATTGCTAACTTGCTAGCTTTGCGTTGCTAGCTTCGTAGCTTGCTAGATTTAAGTTGCTAGCTTGCTATCTTTGCGTTGCTAGCTTGCAAGATTTGCGTTAATAGATTGCTAGCTTTCCGTTTCTAGCCTTCTAAATTGCCATATTTGCGTTGCTAGGTTGCTAGTTTTGCGTTGCCAGCTTGATAGTTTTGTGTTGGCAGCTTGCTAGATTTCCGTTGTTAGCTTATCATCTTTACGTTGCTAGCTTGCTAGCTTTGCGTTGCTAGCTTGTTAGATTTCCGTATCTAGATTGCTAGCTTGCTAGATTTGCCTTGCTAACTTGCTAGCTTTGCGTTGCCAGCTTGCTAGCTTTGTGTTGCCAGCTTGCTAGCAGTGCGTTGCCAGCTTGATAGCTTTGCGTTACCAGCTTGCTAGCTTTGATTTGCTAGCTTGCTAGCTTCATATTGATAGTTTGCTATCTTTTGCGTTTCTAGTTTATTAGCTTGCTAAATTTGCTTTGCTAGCTTGCTTGCTTTGCGTTTCTAGCTTCCTAGCTTTGCGTTGCTAGCTTGCTAGCTTTGCTTTGTTAGCTAGATAGCTTCGCTTTGCTAGCTTATTTTGCGTTGCTAGCTTGCTTTGCGTTGCTATCCTGTTTTCTTTGCCTTCTTGAATATTTGCTTTCTTGCTTGCTTTCCGTTCCTTGCTTGCTTTGCTTGCTTTGTGTTTCTAGCTTGCTTGGTTGCTTTGCTTTCTTTGCTTGTTTAAGTTACTTGCTTGCTTTGCGATACTTGCTTGCTTTCTTTGCTTGTTAGTTTGCTTTCTTTCGTTGCTTGCTTGTGGCTTTTCGTTTCTTGTTTGCTTCATTGCTTTGCGTTGCTTGCATGCTTGCTTTGCGTTTGAAGCTTGTTGGTTTGCTTTGCTAACTTGATTGCTTTTTCGTTTTTAGCTTTGCATTTCTAGCTTGCTAGCTTTGCGTTTCTAGTTTGCTAGCTTTGCGTTGCTAGCTTGCTAGCTTTGTGTTCCTAGCTTTCAATCTTTGCTTTCCTAATTTCTAGCTTTCCGTTGGTAGCTTGCTAGCTTTGCGTTCCTAGCTTGCTTGCTTTAAGTTGCTAGCTTGCTAGCTTTGCGTTTCTAGCTTGTTAGCAATGAGTTGCTAGCTTGCTAGCTTTGCGTTTATAGCTTGCTATCTTTGCGTTGCTAGCTTGCTTGCTTTGCGTTGCTAGCTTTCTATCTTTGCGTTTCTAACTTGCTAGCTTTGCGTTGCAGACTTGCCAACTTTTCCTTGCAAGCTTGCTAGCTTTGCGCTGCCATCTTGTTAGATTTCCGTATCTAGATTGCAAGCTTGCTAGATTTCCGTTGCTAACTTGCTAGCATTGCGTTGCCAGCTTGCTAGCTTTGTGTTGCCAACTTGCAAGCTCTGCGCTGCCAGTTTGCTAGCTTTGCGTTGCCAGCTTGCTAGCTTTGATTTGCTAGCTTGCTAGCTTTATGTTGATAGCTTGCTATCTTCTTGTTTCTAGCTTCCTAGCTTTGCGTTGCTAGCTTGCTAGCTTCGCTTTGCTAGCTTGCTTTGCTTTGCTAGCCTGTTTTCGTTGCCCTCTTGCCTGCTTGCCTGCTTGCCTGCTGCTTGCTTCCCGTTCCTTGCTTACGTTGCTTGCTTTGTGTTCCTTGCTTGCTTGGTTGCTTTGTTTCTTTGATTTGTTTGAGTTATTTGCTTGTTTGCTTGCTTTGCTTCGTTTGCTTGCTTGCTTTGCGTTGCTTGCTTCCTTGAATGCTTTGCTTGCTAGCTTGTTTGCGATTTTTGATTGCTTGCTTTCTTTGCGTTGCTTGCTTGCATTTTGTTTCTTGCTTGTTTTCTTGTTTGCGTTGCTTGCTTTCTTGCTTTTTTCCTTGCGTTGCGTTGCTTGCTTACTTGCTTGTTTGCGTAACCTGCTTGCTTTTCTTTGTTGGCTGTTTCTTTTCTTCCGTTGCTTGCTTGCTTTCTTTGCGCTGCTAACTTGCTAGCTTTGCGTTGCTTGCTTGCTTGATTGTTTTGCTTTTCTTGCTTGCTTTGCGTTTCTAGCTTGCTAGATTTACATTGCTGGATTGCTAGCTTTTTTCGTTGCCAGATTGCTATCTTTGCGTTGCAAGCTTGCTAACTTCGCTTTGTTAGCTTGCTAGCTTTGCGTTTCTAGAATGCTTGCTTGGCGTTGCTTGCTTGCTTGGTTGCTTAGCGTTTCTAGCTTGCTAGTTTGCATTCCTAGAATTCTAGCTTTGCGTTGCTAACTTCGTAGATTGCTAGATTTGCGTTGCTAGCTTCCTTGTTTTATTTAGCTTGCTAGATATTTGCGGTTTTTGCTTGCATGCTTCTTTGTGTTGCTTGCTTGCATTGTGTTGCTTGCTTATTTGCTTGTTTGCGTTGCTTGCTTTCTTGCTTGCTCCTTGCGATGCCTTGCTTTCATGCTTTTGTTTTGCGTAATTTGCTTGCTTTCCTTTGCTTGCTAGTTTGCTTCCTTTCGTTGCTTGCTTGTTGCTTTGCGTTGCTTGTTTGCTTAATTGCTTTGCGTTGTTTGCTTGTTTGCTTGGTTTTGTTTACTTTCTTGCTTGCTTTGCGTTTCTTTCTTGCTAGCTTTGCGGTGCTATATTTGCGTTGCTAGCTTGCTAGCTTTGCGTTGCCAGCTTTCCAGCTTTGCGTTTTAGCTTGCTATCTTTGCGTTGCTAGCTTTCTATCTTTTCTTTGCTAGCTTTCTAGCTCTCCGTTGGTAGTTTGCTAGCTTTGCATTCCTAGCTTTCTTGCTTTTAGTTGGTAGCTTGCTAGCTTTGCGTTTCTAGCTTGATAGCTATGATTTGCTAGCTTGCAAGCTTTGCGTTTATAGCTCGCTATCTTTCCGTTGTTAGCTTGCTTGCTTTGCGTTATTAGCTTGTTTTCTTTGCGTTGTTAGCTTGCTAGATTTGCGTTGTTAGCTTGCCAACTTTGCGTTGCTAGCTTGCTAGCTTTCAGTTGCTAGCTTGTTAGATTTCCATATCTAGATTGCTAACTTGCTAGATTTTCGTTTCTAACTTGCTAGCTTTGCGTTGCCAGCTTGCTAGTTTTGTGTTGCTAGCTTGCAAGCACTGCTTTGCCAGCTTGCTAACTTTGCGTTGCCAGCTTGCTAGCTTTGATTTGCTAGCTTGCTAGATTTATGTAGATAGCTTGCTAGCTTTGCGTTGCTAGTTTGCTAGCTTGCTATATTTGCGTTTCTATCTTGCTAGATTTGCGTTTCTAGCCTCCTAGCTTTGCGCTGCTAGTTTGCTAGTTGCGTTGCTAGATTGCTAGCTTCGCTTTGCTAGCTTGCTTTGCGTTTGCTAGCTTGCTTTACGTTGCTAGCCTGTTTTCGTTGCCTTCTTGCCTGCTTGCCTGCTTGCTTGGTTTCCGTTCCTTGCTTACTTTGCTTGCTTTGTGTCTCTTGCTTGCTTGGTTGCTTTGCTTTCTTTGCTTGGTTAGAGATATTTGCTTGCTTGCTTGCTTGCTTTGCGATGCTTGCTTGTCTGCTTCTTTTGCTTCGCTTGCTTTCTTGATTGCTTTGATTTGCTTGCTTCCTTGATTGCTTTCTTGCTAGCTTGCTTTGCGTTTTTTGCTTGCTTTCTGTCTTTGGGTTCCTTGCTTGAATTGTGTTGCTTGCTTGTTTGCGTTGCTTGTTTTCTTGCTTGTTTCCTTGCGTTGCGTTGCTTGCTTACTTGCTTGTTTTGCCTAACTTGGTTGCTTTCCTTTGTTGGCTCTTTGTTTGCTTTCGTTGCTTGCTGGTTTTGCGTTGCTAGCTTCCTAGATTTGCGTTGCATACTTGCTTGATTATTTTGTGATCTTGCTTGCTTGCTTTGCGTTTCTTGCTTGCTAGGTTGGGATTGCTTGATTGCTAGGTTTTTTCGTTGCTAACTTGATATTTTTGCGTTGCAAGCTTGCTAACATTTCATTGCTAGCTTGCTAGCTTTGCGTTGATAGCATGCTTGCTTTGCGTTGCTAGCATGCTTGCTTGCTTGGTTGCTTTGCGGTTTTTGCTTTCTAGATTTGCGTTGCTAGCTTGTTAGCTTTGCGTTGCTAGCATGCAAGCTTTGCGTTGTTAGCTTCGTTGCTTGCTATATTAGCGTTGCTAGCTTGCTAGCTTTGCATTGCTTGCTTGCTTGCTTGATTTGTGTTAATTTGTTGGTTGCTTGCTTTGCGTTTCTTGCTTGAAATCTTTGCGTTGCTGGCTTGCTAGTTTTGCTTTGCTATCTTGCTACCTTTTTGTGGCTATCTTGCCTGCTATGCGTTGGTAGCTTGCTTGCTTTGCGTTGCTTGCTTGCTTGATTGCTTTGTAGTTCTTTCTTGCTAGCTTTGCTTTGCTAGTTTGCCAACTTTGCGTTGCTAGCTTATTAGTATTTCGTTGCTGGCTTCCTAGCTTTGTATTGCTAGCTTGCTAGCTTTGGTTTTCTAGCTTCGTAGCTTGCTAGATTTGCGTTTCTAGCTTGCTATCTTTGAGTTGTTAGCTTGCAAGCTTTGCCTTTCTAGATTGCTAGCTTTCCGTTTCTAGCCTGCTAGATTGATAGATTTGCGTTGCTAGCTTGCTAGCTTTGCGTTGCCAGATTGCTATCTTTGAGTTGCCAGGTTGTTAGCTTTGCTTTGCAAGCTTCCTAGCTTTTTGTTGCCACCTTGCTAGCTTTGCGGTGCTAGCTTGCTAGCTTTATGTTGCTAGCTTTACTAGATTTGCGTTGCTTTCTTGCTAAATTTACTTTGCTCTCTTCCTAGCTTTGTTTTTCTAGCTTGCTAGCTTCCTAGCTTTGGGTTGCTAGCTTGCTAGCTTTGCGTTGCCAGCTTGCTAGATTTGTGTTGCCAGCTTGTTAACTTTGCGTTGCCAGCTAGATTGCTTTGCGTTGCTAGCTTGCTAACTTTATGTTTCTAGCTTGCTAGCTTTTCGTTGTTTATGTGCTAACTTGCTAGATTTACTTTGCTAGCTTGCTAGCTTTGGTTGCTAGCTTATTTTGCGTTGCTAGCCTTCTTTGCGTTGCCTTTTTGACTGCTTGCTTGCTTGCTTGCTTATCGTTCCTTGCTTGCTTTGCTTCATTTGAGTTCCTTGCCTTCTTGTTTGCTTTGCGTTCCGTGCTTGCTTTGAGTTGCTTGCTTGCATGTTTGCGTTGCTTGCTTGCTTGTTTGCGTTGCTTGCTTGTTTGCTTACATTGATTCGTGTGCTTTCTTTCTTGCTTTGCGTTTCTTGCTTGCTTGTTTTACTTAGCTTGCTAGCATGTTTGCCGTTTTTGATTGCTTGCTTTTTGCGTTGCTTGCTTACATTTTTTGCTTTCTTATTTGCTTGTTTGCGTTGCTTGCTTTCTTGCTTGCTTCCTTGTGTTGCGTTTCTTGCTTGCTTTGCGTAAATTCTTTGTTTCGTTGCTTGCTAATTTGCTCCTTTCTTTGCTTTCTTGTTGCTTTACGATGCTTGTTTTCTTGCAAGTTTTGCGTTGCTAGCTTGCTAGCTTTCCGTTGCTAGCTTGCTAGCTTTCCGTTGCTAGCTTGCTAGCTTTCTGTTCCTAGTTTGCTAGCTTGTTAGATATGCGTTGCTAGCTATGCTTTGCTAGCTTTGCTTTGCTAGCTTTCTGTTCCTAGTTTGCTAGCTTGTTAGATATGCGTTGCTAGCTATGCTTTGCTAGCTTTGCTTTGCTAGCTTGTTAGTTTTGCGATGCTAGCTTGCTAGATTTACTTTGCTAACTTGCTAACTTTTCGTAGCTTGCTTCCTTTTAATTGCTTGCTTGCTTTTTTGCGTTTTTAACTTGCTAACTTTGCGTTGCTAGCTTCCTACCTTTGCGTTTCTAGCTTGCTAATTTACATTGCTATCTTGCTAGCTTGCTAGATTTGATTTGCTAACTTGCTAGCTTTGTGAAACTAGCTTGCTATCTTGCAGATTTGTGTTCCTAGTTTGCTACCGTTGCATTACTAGTTTGCTAATTTCGCGTTGCTAACTTGCTTGCTTTGCGTTGCTAGCTTGCTTTGCGTTTCTAGCCTGCTTTTCGTTGCTAGTATGCTTTGCGTTGCTAGCCTGATTTGCGTTGCCTTCTTGCCTGCTTGAATGCATGCCTGCTTGCTTGCTTTGCGTTCCTTGCTTCCTTTGCTTGCTTTCCGTTTGTGCTTGCATGCTTTGCTTTGGTTGGTAGCTTTCTTTGCGGTTTCTTTAGCTTGGTTGCTTTGCTTTGCTTGCTTGAATTATATTTCTTGCTTGTTTGCTTGATTTGCGTAGCTTGTTCTCTTTTCGTCGCCAGCTAGTTTACGTGCTTTCGTTGCATGCTTGCTTGATTTGCGTTGCTTGCTTGCTAGCTTTGAGTTCTTTGCTTGCTTGCTTGCTGTGCGTTTCTTGCTTGCTATCTTTCTGTTGCTAGTTTCCTAGCTTTGCGTTGCTAGATTGCTATATTTGCGTTGCTAGCTTGCTAGGTTTGCGTTGCTATCTTTCTAGCTTTGCGTTCCTAGCTTGCTAGCTTTGCGTTGCTAGCTTGGTAAATATGCGTTGCTTGCTTGCTAGCTTTGCGTTCCTAGTTTGCTATTTTTGCTTTGCTAACTTGCTAGCTTTGTTTGCTATCTTGCTAGTTTGCATTGTTATCTTTCTAACTTTGCGTTTCCAGCTTGCTATCTTTGAGTTGCCAGTTTGTTAGCTTTGCTTTGCAAGCTTCCTAGGTCTGTGTTGCCGGCTTGCTAGCTTTGCGTTGCTAGCTTGCTACCTTTATGTTGCTAGCTTTACTAGATTTGCGTTGCTTTCTTGCTAGATTTACTTTGATCTCTTCCTAGCTTTGCTTTTCTAGCTTGCTAGCTTCCTAGCTTTTGGTTGCTAGCTTGCAAGCTTTGCGTTGCCAGCTTGCTAGATTTGTGTTGCCAGCTTGCTAGCTTTGCGTTGCCAGCTTGCTTGCTTTGCGTTGCTAGCTTGCTAACTTTATGTTTCTAGCTTGCTAGCTTTGCGTTGTTAGTGTGCTAGCTTGCTAGATTTACTTTGTTAGCTCGCTAGCTTTGCGTTGCTTTCTTGCTAAATTTGCGTTTCTAGCTTCCTAGCTTTGCGTTTTTCACTGCTAGCTTCCTAACATTGGGTTGCTAGCTTGCTAGTTTTGGTTGCTAACTTGTTTTGCCTTGCTAGCCTTCTTTGCATTTCCTTTTTGACTGCTTGCTTGCTTGCTTGCTTATCGTTCCTTGCTAGCTTTGCTTAATTTGTGTTTCTTGCTTTCTTGTTTGCTTTGCGTTCCGTGCTTGCTTTGAGTTGCTTGCTTGCTTGTTTTGCGTTGCTTGCTTGCTTGTTTTGCGTTGCTTGCTTGTTTGCTTACTTTGCTTCGTTTGCTTTCTTTCTTGCTTTGCGTTGCTTGATTGTTTGTTTTACTTTGCTGGCTAGCTTGTTTGCGGTTTTTGCTTTCTAGCTTCTTTGCGTTGCTTGCTTACATTTTTTTGCTTTCTTATTTGCTTGTTTGCGTTGCTTGTTTCTTGCTTGCTTCCTTGCGTTGCGTTTCTTGCTTGCTTTGCGTAAATTCCTTGTTTCGTTGCTTCCTAATTTGCACCTTCTGTTGCTTTTTGTTGCTTTACGATGCTTGTTTTCTAGCTAGCTTTGCGTTGCTAGCTTGCTAGCTTTCCGTTGCTAGCTTGCTAGCTTTCCGTTGCTAACTTGCTAGCTTTCTGTTGCTAGCTATATGCGTTGCTAGCTATGCTTTGCTAGCTTTGCTTTGCTAGCTTGTTAGTTTTGCGTTGCTAGCTTGCTAGATTTACTTTGCTAACTTGCTAACTTTTCGTTGCTTGCTTGATTTTAATTGCTTGCTTGGTTGTTTTGCTTTTTTTCTTGCTAACTTTGCGTTGCTAACTTCCTACCTTTGCATTTCTAGCTTGCTAATTTACATTGCTAGCTTGCCAGCTTTCTAGATTTGATTTGCTAGCTTGCTAGCTTTGTGAAGCTAGCTTGCTATCTTGCAGATTTGTGTTCCTACTTTGCTACCGTTGCATTACTGGTTTGCTAATTTCTCGTTGCTATCTTGCTTGCTTTGCGTTGCTAGCTTGCTTTGCGTTGCTAGCATGCTTTTCGTTGCTAGTATGCTTTGCGTTGCTAGCCTGATTTGCGTTGCCTTCTTGCCTGCTTGAATGCATGCCTGCTTGCTTGCTTTGCGTTCCTTGCTTCCTTTGCTTGCTTTTCGTTTGTGCTTGCATGCTTTTCTTTGGTTGGTAGCTTTCTTTGTGGTTCTTGTTAGCTTGCTTGCTTTGCTTTGCTTGCTTGAATTATGTTTCTTGCTTGTTTGCTTGATTTGCGTAGCTTGTTCTCTTTTCTTCGCCAGCTAGTTTGCGTGCTTTCGTTGCATGCTTGCAATATTTGCGTTGCTAGCTTGCTAGCTTTGTGTTGTTTGCTTGCTTGCTTGCTGTGCGTTTCTTGCTTGCTAGCTTCCTGTTGCTAGTTTCCTAGCTTTGCGTTGCTAGATTGCTAGATTTGCGTTGCTAGCTTGCTAGGTTTGCGTTGCTATCTTTCTAGCTTGGCGTTCCTAGCTTGCTAGCTTTGCGTTGCTAGCTTGGTAAATATGCGTTGCTTGCTTGCTATCTTTGCGTTCCTAGCTTGCTATCTTTGCGTTGCTAACTTGCTAGCTTGCTAGTTTGCATTGTTAGCTTGCTAACTTTGCGTTTCTTGCTTGCTTGCTTGCTTTCTTGATTTCCGTTTTTTGCTTGCTATCTATGCCTTGCTATCTACCTAGGTTTGCGTCGCTATCTTGCTAGATTTGCCTTGTTCGCTTTCTAGCTTTGCGTTGCCAGCTTGCTATCTTTGAGTTGCCAGGTTGTTACCTTTGCTTTGCAAGCTTCCTAGGTCTGTGTTGCCAGCTTGCTAGCTTTGCGTTGCTAGCTTGCTAGCTTTATGTTGCCAGCTTTACTAGATTTGCGTTGCTTTCTTTCTAGATTTACTTTGATCTCTTCCTAGCTTTGCTTTTCTAGCTTGCTAGATTCCTAGATTTTGGTTGCTAGCTTGCTAGCTTTGCGTTGCCAGCTTGCTAGATTTGTGTTGCCAGCTTGCTAGCTTTGCGTTGCCAGCTTGCTTGCTTTGCGTTGCTAGCTTGCTAACTTTATGTTTCTAGCTTGCTAGCTTTGCGTTGTTAGTGTGCTAGCTTGCTAGATTTACGTTGCTAGCTCGCTAGCTTTGCGTTGCTTTCTTGCTAAATTTGCGTTTCTTGCTTCCTAGCTTTGCGTTTTTTCATCGCTAGCTTCCTAACATTAGGTTGCTAACTTGCTAGTTTTGGTTGCTAGCTTGTTTTGCGTTGCTAGCCTTCTTTGCATTACCTTTTTGACTGCTTGCTTGCTTGCTTATCGTTCCTTGCTTGCTTTGCTTAATTTGTGTTTCTTGCCTTTTTGTATGCTTTGCGTTCCTTGCTTGTTTGANTTGCTATCTATGCCTTGCTATCTACCTAGGTTTGCGTCGCTATCTTGCTAGATTTGCCTTGTTCGCTTTCTAGCTTTGCGTTGCCAGCTTGCTATCTTTGAGTTGCCAGGTTGTTACCTTTGCTTTGCAAGCTTCCTAGGTCTGTGTTGCCAGCTTGCTAGCTTTGCGTTGCTAGCTTGCTAGCTTTATGTTGCCAGCTTTACTAGATTTGCGTTGCTTTCTTTCTAGATTTACTTTGATCTCTTCCTAGCTTTGCTTTTCTAGCTTGCTAGATTCCTAGATTTTGGTTGCTAGCTTGCTAGCTTTGCGTTGCCAGCTTGCTAGATTTGTGTTGCCAGCTTGCTAGCTTTGCGTTGCCAGCTTGCTTGCTTTGCGTTGCTAGCTTGCTAACTTTATGTTTCTAGCTTGCTAGCTTTGCGTTGTTAGTGTGCTAGCTTGCTAGATTTACGTTGCTAGCTCGCTAGCTTTGCGTTGCTTTCTTGCTAAATTTGCGTTTCTTGCTTCCTAGCTTTGCGTTTTTTCATTGCTAGCTTCCTAACATTAGGTTGCTAACTTGCTAGTTTTGGTTGCTAGCTTGTTTTGCGTTGCTAGCCTTCTTTGCATTACCTTTTTGAATGCTTGCTTGCTTGCTTATCGTTCCTTGCTTGCTTTGCTTAATTTGTGTTTCTTGCCTTTTTGTATGCTTTGCGTTCCTTGCTTGTTTGAGTTGCTTGCTTGCTTGTTTTGCGTTGCTTGCTTGTTTGCTTACTTTGTTTCATTGTTTTCTTTCTTGCTTTGCGTTGATTGCTTGTTTGTTTTACTTAGCTGTCTAGCTTGTTTGCGGTTTTTGCTTTCTTGCTCTTTTGCGTTGCTTGCTTAGATTTTTTGCTTTCTTATTTGCTTGTTTGCGTTGCTTGCTTTCTTGCTTGATTCCTTGCGTTGCGTTTGTTGCTTGCTTTGCGTAAATTCCTTGTTTCGTTGCTTGCTAATTTGTTCCTTTTGTTGCTTTTTGTTGCTTTACGATGCTTGTTTTCTAGCTAGCTTTGCGTTGCTAGCTTGCTAGCTTTCCGTTGCTAGCTTGCTAGCTTCCCGTTGCTAGCTTGCTAGCTTTCTTTGCTAGCTTGCTAGCTTGTTAGATATGCGTTGCTAGCTATGCTTTGCTTGCTTTGCTTTGCTATCTTGTTAGTTTTGCGTTGCTAGCTTGCTAGATTTACTTTGCTAACTTGCTAACTTTTCGTTGCTTGCTTGCTTTTAATTGCTTGCTTGCTTGTTTTGCGTTTCTTACTTGCTAGCTTTGCGTTGCTAGCTTGATACCTTTGCGTTTCTAGCTTGCTAGCTTTACATTGCTAGCTTGCTAGCTTGCTAGATTTGATTTGCTACCTTGCTAGCTTTGTGAAGCTAGCTTGCTATCTTGCAGATTCGTGTTCTTAGGTTGCTACCTTTGCATTAATAGTTTGCTAACTTCGCGTTGCTAACTTGCTTGCTTTGAGTTGCTAGTTTGCTTTGCGTTGCTACCTTGCTTTTCGTTGCTAGCATGCTTTGCGTTGCTAGCCTGATTTGCGTTGCTTTCTTGCCTGCTTGAATGCGTGCCTGCTTGCTTGCTTTGCGTTCCTTGCTTCCTTTGCTTTCTTTCCGTTTTTGCTTGATTGCTTTGCCTTGGTTGGTAGCTTTCTTTGCGGATTCTTTAGCTTGGTTGCTTTGCTTTGCTTGCTTGAATTATGTTTCTTGCTTGTTTGCTTGATTTGTGTAGCTTGTTCTCTTTTCGTCGCCAGCTAGTTTGCTTGCTTTCGTTGCATGCTTGCTTGATTTGCGTTTCTTGCTTGCTAGCTTTGTGTTGCTAGTTTCGTAGCTTTGTGTTGCTAGCTTGCTAGGTTTGCGTTGCTATTTTTCTAGCTTTGCGTTCCAAGCTTGCTATCTTTGCGTTGCTAGCTTGGTAAATATGCGTTGCTAGCTTGCTAGCTTTGCGTTCCTAGCTTGCTATCTTTGCGTTGCTAGCTTGCTAGCCTTGTTTGCTAGCTAGCTAGTTTGCATTCTTAGCTTGCTAACTTTGCGTTTCTTGCTTGCTTGCTTGATTTGCGTTTCTTGCTTGCTATCTACGCCTTGCTATCTACCTTGGTTTGCGTTGCTATCTTGCAAGATTTGCGTTGATCGCTTGCTAGCTTTGAGTTGCTAGCTTGCTATCTTTGCGTTGCTATCTTTCTAGCTTTGCGTTGCTTGCTTGCTAGCTTTGCGTTCTAGCTTGCTAGCTTTGTCTTGCCAGCTTACTAGCTTTGCGTTCCTAGCTTGCCAGCTTTGCGTTGCTAGTTTGTTAGCTTGCTAAATTTGCGTTTCTAACTTGTTAGCTTTGCGTTGCTAGCCTCCTAGCTTTGCGTTTCTAGCTTGCTAGTTTTGCGTTGCTAGCTTGGTAGCTTTGCGCTGCTAGCTTGCTTTGCGTTGCTATCCTGCTTTGCGATGCCTGCTTGCCTGCTTGCTTTCTTTGCGTCCTTGCTTTCTTTGTGTTTCTAGTTTGCTTGGTTGATTTTCGTTCCTTGCTTGCTTTGAATTGCTTCCTTGATTTACGTTGCTTGCTTATTTGTTTGGTTTGCTTCGTTTATTTTCTTGCTGGTTTTCCGTTTCTTGCTTGCTTTGCATTGCTTGCTAGGTTGCTTTGCTCTTCTTGTTAGCTTGCTTGCTTTGCTTTGCTTACTTGAGTAATATTTCTTGCATGTTTGTTTGGTTTTCGTAGTTTGCTTCCTTTTGGTTGCTTGCTAGTTTGTTTGCTTTCGTTGCTTGCTTGCTTTGCGTTGCTATCTTGCTAGCTTTGCGTTGCTTGCTTGCTTGATTTGCGTTTCTTGCTTGCTAGCATTGTGTTGCTAACTTCCTACATTGCGTTGCTAGCTTGCTAGCCTTGCGTTCCCAGCTTGCTAGCTTTGCGTTCCCAGCTTCCTAGCTTTGCGTTGCCAGCTTGGTAGCTTTGCATTGCTTGCTTGCTAACTTTGCGTTGCTAACTTGCTAGCTTGCTAGCCTTGCGTTCCCAGATTGCTAGCTTTGCGTTCCCAGCTTGCTAGCTCTGCATTGCTAGCTGGCTAACTTTGCGTTGCTAACTTGCCACTTTGCTAGATTTGCGTTGCTAGCTTTCTAGATTTGCGTTGCTAGCTTGCTAACTTTTCGTTGCTATCTTGCTAGCTTTGAATTGCTAGCTTGCTAACTTTGAATTGCTAGCTTGCTAGTTTATCGTTGCTAGCTTGTTAGCTTTGCGTTTCAAGCTTTCTTTTCGTTGCTAGTTTGCTTTCGTTGCTAGCCTGTTTGCGTTGCTTGTTTGCCTGCTTGCCTGCTTGCCTGATTTGCGTTCCTTCCTTGCTCTGCTTGAATTGTGTTTATTGCTTTCTGGTTTGCTTTGCGTTCCTTGCTTGCATTGAGTTGCTTGCTTGTTGCTTTTCGTTGCATCTTGTTTGCTTGCATTGCTTTGTTTGCTTTCTTGTTTGCTTTGCCTTGCTTGCCTGCTTGCTTTGCTTTGTTTGCTATCTTGCTCTGCGTTTCTTTCTTTCTTGCTTGTTTGTTTTGCGTTGCTTACTTGCATTGTGTTACTTGCTTGTTTTCTTGTTAGCGTTGTTTGCTTTCTTTCTTGCTTCGTTGCGTTGCGTTGCTTGCTTTCCTTGCTTGCTTTGCCTAAATTGCTTGCTTTTGTTACTTGCTTCTTTGTTTGGTTCGTTGCCTGCTTGCTTGCTTGCTTGATTTACGATGCTTGTTAGCTTGCTTGCTTTTGCGTTGCTAGATTGCTATCTTTGAATTTCTTGCTTGCTTGCTAGCTTGCTTTGCTTTGCTTGCTTGATTGCTTTGCGTTTCTGGCTTGCTAGCTTTGCGTTGCTAGCTTGCTAATTTTGCGTTGCTAACTTGCTAGCTTTGCGTTGGTAGCTTGCTATGTTTGCGTTGCTATCTTCCTAGCTTTGGGTTGTTTTCTTGCTTGCTTTGCGTTGCTTGCTTGATTGTTCTGCTTTGCTTTCTAGCTTGCTTTGCGTTGCTTGCTTGCTTTGTGTTGATTGCTTGTTTGCTTGCTTTGCGTTGCTTGCTTGCATTGTGTTGCTTGCTTGCTTGCTTTGCCTTGCTGCTTTCTTGCTTGATTTCTTACGTTGCGTTTCTTGCTTGCTTGCCCCTTTGCGGAACTTGCTTGCTTTTCGTTGCTTGCTAGTTTGCTTGTTTCGTTGCTTGCTTGCTTCCTTGCTTTGCGTTGCTAGCTTGCTAGCTTTGCATTGCTTGCTTGCTTGCTTGCTTTGCGTTGCTTTCTTTGCGTTTCTTGCTTGCTAGCTTTGCGTTCTAGCTTGCTAGCTTTGCGTTGATAGCATGCTAGCTTTGCGTTACAAGCTTCGTGGCTTAATAGCTTTGCGTTGCTAGCTTCGTAGATTTACGTTACTTGCTTGCTAGCTTTGCGTTGCTTGCATGCTTGCTAGATATGTGTTCCTTGTTTCTCTGCTTGGTTTGCGTTTCTTGCTTGATATCTTTGCGTTGCAAGCTTGATATCTTTGCGTTGCTAGCATGCTAGATTTTTTTACTAGCTTGCAGTTTTGCGTTGCTAGCTTGCTTGCTTTGCGTTGTTTGCTTGCTTGCTTACTTTGCGGTTCTTGCTTGCTAGCTTTGCGTTGCTAGCTTCTTACATTTGCGTTGCTAGCTTGCTAGCTTTGCGTTGCTAGCTTGATAGTACTACGTTTCTAGCTTCTGAGCTTTGCGTTGCTAGCTTGCTAGCTTTGCGTTCCTAGCTTCGTATCTTGTTAGATTTGCGTTGCTAGCTTCTAATCTTTGCGTTGCTAGTTTGCAAGTTTTGCGTTGCTAGAATGCTAGCTTTACGTTTCTAGCCTGCTAGCTTGCTAGAATTGCGTTGCTAGCTTGCTAGCTTTCCGTTGCCAACTTGCTAGGTTTGTGTTGCCAGCTTGCTAGCTTTGCGTTGCAAACTAGCTAGCATTGCGTTGCCAGCTTCTTAGCTTTGCGTTGCTAGCTTGCTATCTTTATGTTGCTTGCTTGCTACCTTTGCGTTGTTAGTGTGCTAGCTTGCAAAATTTGCTTTGCTCTTTTGCTATATTTGCGTTGCTAGCTTCATAGCTTTGCGTTTCTATCTTGCTAGCTTGCTCGCTTTTGATTGCTAGTTTTGTTTGCGTTGCTAGCCTTCTTTGCCTTGCCTGCTTGACTGCTTTCCTGCTTTCTTGCTTTGCTTTCCTTGCTTGCTTTTCTTCCTTCGTGTTTCTTGCCTGCTTATGTGCTTCGCGTTCCATGCTTGCATTGAGTTGCTTGCTTGCTTGTTTGCTTTGCTTGCTCTTTGCTTGCTTTGCTTCCTTTGCTTTCTTGCTTGCTTTACTTATCTTGCTAGCTTTCTTTGTAAATTTCTTTGCTTTCTTGCTTTGCGTTGCTTGCTTGCATTGTGTTGCTGTTTTCTTTGCTTGTTTTCGTTGCTTGCTTATTTGATTGCTTCCTTGCGTTGCGTTTCTAACTTGCTCTCTTGTTTGGCGTAAATTGCTTGCTTTTCTTTGCTTGCTAGTTTGCTTGCTTTCGATGATAGCTTGCTAGCTTTGCGTTGCTTGCTTGCTTGCTTGATTTTTCTTTTCTTTCTTGCTTGCTTGCTTTGCGTTTCTTGCTTGCTAGCTTTGCGTTGCTAGCTTTGCGTACAAGCTTGCTAGCTTTTGCGTTGCTAGCTGGCTAGCTTTGCGTTGCTAGCTTTCTAACTTTGCTTTGCTAGCTTTCTAGCTTTCCGTTGATAGCTTGCTAGCTTTGCGTTCCTAGCTTGCTAGCTTTGAGTTGCTAGCTTGCTAGTTTTGGGTTGTTAGTTTTCTAGCTTTCTAGATTTGCGTTGCTAGCTTGCTAACTCTGCGTTTCTAGCTTGCTAGATTTGCGTTGCTAGCTTTCTATCTTTGCGTTGCTAGCTTGCTAGCTTTGCTTTGCTAGCTTACTAGTTTTCCTTTGAAAACTTGTTAGCTTTGCTTTGTTAGCTTGCTAGATTCTTCGTTGCTATCTTGCTACCTTCGCTTTGCTTGCTTTGCTTTTTTTGCTTGCTTTCTTGCTTTGCGTTTGTTGCTTGCCAGATTTCCTTTGCTAGCTTGCTAGCTTTACGTTGTCAGCTTACAAGCTTTGCGTTACTAGCTTGCTAGTTTTGCTTTGCTAGCTTGCTAGCTTTGCTTTGCTATGTTGCTATCTTTTCGTTGCTAGCTTCCTAGCTTGTCTTAGATAGCTTGATAGCTTTCCGTTGCTAGCTTTGCGTTACTAGCTTGCTAGCTTTTCTTTGCTAGCTTGCTGGCTTTGCGTTGCTAGTTTGCTGGCTTTGTGTTGCTAGAATGCTGGCTAGGTGTCTCTAGTTTGCTTGCTGTGAGTTGCTAGTTCGCTATCTTTGCGTTGCTAGCTTGCTATCTTTGCGTTGCTAGCTTGCTAGCTTTGCGTTCCTAGCTTGAAAACTTTGCGTTGCTAACTTGCTAGATTTCCTTTGCTAGCTTGCTAAATTGCTAGATTTGCGTCGCTAGCTTGCTAGCTTTGTGTTGCCACCTTGCCAGCTTTGCGTTCCCAGCTTTCTAACTTTGCGTTCCCAGCTTGCTTACTTTGCGTTGCTTACTTGCTAGCTTGCTAGATTTGCTTTCCTAGCTTGCTAGATTTGCGTTGCTAGCTTGCTAGTTTTGCGTTGCTAGCTTGCTAACTTTTCGTTGTTATCTTACTAGCTTTGAATTGCTAGCTAGCTAGATTTTCGTTGCTAACTTGGTTGTTTTGCCTTTCAAGGTTTTTTGCGTTCCTAGCCTGCTTTGCGTTGCCTGTTTGCCTGCTTGCTTGCTTGCCTGCTTTCCTGCTTGCTTGCTTTCCGTTCCTTCCTTGCTCTGCTTGCTTTGTGTTTCTTGCTTTCTTGTTTGATTTTTTTGGTTCCTTGCTTGCATTAAGTTGCTTGCTTGTTGCTTTGCGTTGCATCTTGTTTGCTTGCTTTGCTTCGTTTGCTTTCTTGTTTGCTTTGCGTTGCTTGCGTGCTTGCTTTCCTTTCCTTGCTAGCTTCATCTGCGATTTTTGCTTGCTTATTTATTTTGCTTTGCTAGCTTGCAATTTGTTATTTGCTTGTTTGCTTGTTAGCGTCGTTTCCCTTCTTTCATGCTTCCTTGCATTGCGTTGCTTTCTTCCTTGCTTGCTTGCTTTGCCTAACTTTCTTGCTTTCGTTGCTTGCTAGTTTTTTTTTCGTTCCTTGCTTGCTATACGATGCTAGTTTGCTTGCTTGCTTTTGCGTTGCTAACATGCTATCTTTGCGTTCCTTGCTTGCTTGCTAGCTTGCTTTGCGTTTATTGCTTGCTTGCTTTGCGTTACTTGCTTGCTAGCTTTGCGATCCTAGCTTGCTAATTTTGCTTTTCTATCTTGCTATCTTTGCGTTGGTAGCTTGCTAGCTTTGCATTGCTATCTTCCTAGCTTTGGGTTGTTTTCTTCCTTGCTTTGCGTTGCTTGCTTTCTTGTTTTGCTTTGCTTACTAGCTTGCTTTGCGTTGCTTGCTTGCATTGTGTAGCTTGCTTGCTTGCTTCTTTTGCTGAACTTGCTTGCTTTTCGTTGCTTGCAATTTGCTTGTTTCTTTGCTTTCTTGCTTGCTTTCTTTGCATTGCTAGCTGTCTAACTTTGCTTTGCTTGCTTGCTTGCTTGCTTTGCGTTTCTTGCTTGCTAACTTTGCGTTGCTAGTTTGATAGCTTTGCTTTGTTATCTTGCTTGCTTTGAGTTCCTAGCTTGCTAGCTTTGCGTTGCTAGCTTGCTAGCTTTGCATTGCTAGCTTGCTAGCTTTGCGTTGCTAGCTTAATTTCTTTGCGTTTCCTGCTTGCTTGCTTGCATTGCAATTCTTGCTTGCTAACTTTGCGTTGCTAGCTTGCTACATTTGCTTTGCCTGCTTGCTAGATTTGCGTTGCTAGCTTCATAACTTGCTAGATTTGCGTTACTAACTTGCTATTTTTGCGTTGCTAGCTTTCTTGCTTTGCGTTGTTTGCTTGCTTGCTTTGGTTTTCTTGCTTGCTTGCTTTTTTTGCGTTTCTTGCTTGCTAGCTTTGTGTTTCTAGTTTGCTAGCTTTGCGTTTTTGTCTTGTTAGCTTTCCTTTCCTAGCCTGCTAGCTTCGCGTTGCTAGCTTGCTTGTTTAGCTTTGCTTGCTTGCTTGGTTGCTTTGCGTTTCTTGCTTTCTAGCTTTGCGTTGCTAGGTAGCTAGCTTTGCTTTGCTATTTTGCTATCTTGCGTTGCTAGCTTGCTATCTTTGCGTTACTAGCTTGTTAGCTTTCCGTTGCTAGCTTGTTAGCTTGCTAAATTTGCGTTGTTAGCTTGCTAGTTTTGCGTTGCTAGCTTTGCGTTGCTAGCTTGCTTTCCTTTGCTAACTTTCTTTGCGTTGCGTTTCCTGCTTGCCTGCTTTCCTGCTTGCTTGCTTTGTGTTTCTTTCTTGCTTTGCTTGCTTTGTGTTCCTTGCTTTGTTACTTGCTTTCTTGCTTTGCGTTCCTTGCTTTCTGGCATGCTTTGCGTAAATTGCTTTCTTTTCGTTGCTTGCTAATTTGCTTGCTTTCGTTGCTTGCTTCCTATATGTTGCCTCTTTGCTTACTTTCTTTGCGTTCCAATCTTGCTAGCTTTGCGTGGCTAGCTTGCTAACTTTGCGTTGCTAGCTTGCCAGCATTGCGTTGCAAGCTTGCAAGCTTTGCGTTGCTAGCTTGCTAGCTTTCCTTTGATAACTTGCTATTTTTGCGTTACTAGCTTGCTAGGTTCTTCATTGCTAACTTGCTAGCTTTGCGTTGCTTGCTTGCTTGCTTTCTTGCTTTGTCTTTCTTGCTTGCCAGATTTGCTTTGCTAGTGAACCGTCTGAAGACGATTCAATGTGTTCGCCCCTTGAATTTCGTCGTGGAATTGCAGTCAACCACAGCCAATGCTCATATATTTCCTGTAATGTTCTTCTCAAAAATTTCACGTGACCTTCCTCCTCCTTTTTCCTTCCTCCTCCTCTTGTCGTGGCAAGATTACACGAACGATCGCTCTCTTTCCCTGGGTGTCCGTTGTGCAGGGTGGTTGTCCCTGCTCTTAGAATTTTCTGATTGGTTTCCTTTTTTTCAAAAATTAAAGTTATTTTTGGCAGTCAGCGCGGTGTGTCCCGGGAGAAGGCCCCTTTGCTGAGCTATGTAGCAATGGCGAGGCAAAGGTTTTTTTATATATATATACGTATGTGTAACCTGGGAGTATATACATATGTGAGTATTCTTATTTTTTTCTTTTCTTGGTTTGTGAAATTAAAAGGGCGGTGTCCCATGAGAAAAGTATTGGCTTGAATGACTGGAGGGGGTCATGCTAAGTTTCTTGTAATATCATTTCTTGTATTCATATCATATGTTTTATTTCCTTTATTATTGTTAAATGTATATTTATTTCGTTATTATATTATTGAAATTGTGAAACTCAGTCAGCATAGCTCTCGATTTGTGTGTGTATTTCCCACAAAACAAACGAATGAACTCCTCCCCCTTTCCCTCTCCTGAAATTTCGGACTGGTTACAGTCCAGGTAAATAACGGTTCACAGGAGAGAGGAGAGAGGAGAAGAGAAATGGTAGCAGAGCGTGGTTTAACTGTTGTTAAATCGGTATTTTCGCAATTGTACTACCTTTTGTGGAATTGTGCAGGATTTCCTTGTTAGTTATTTAAGTATGCAATCTAATAATTAATACGTTATTTGTGAGTTACATTCATTCATCATGCCGCTGAAATGGATCCATGATCTTTCGCGAGAAGAGGCCGAGAGACAGGCGGTGGAGTTGAGTGTTCCAGTACAGGGCACTTTGGACGAGTTACGTAAACGAGTGAAGGAGAAATGGAAAGTTCTGGAGACCTACCTACCTCCTCAAAGGGCAGATAAGTCTGATGTGGCCATGCACACAGGAGAGAGTATTGATATTAGATTTAGTATTGTGCAGGCCCATGTTACTTATTCTCAGATTAAATTGAGGGCTAAAGTGGTCACCGATCTGGTGAAGGGCATCCCAGTTTTGTCCAATGCGGAACCGGAGGCGGTGCTTAAATTCCTTATCCGGGCAAGCGAAGTCTATGACTTGGGTCTTGTTACGGATGAGGAATTTTTGGCTCTCTTGGTTGCTAGGACGACTGGGAGGTTCACACAGATAATTAGTGGCCATTTAAGTGCGTCTGCAAATTGGGGTGTGGTTCGTTCTGAACTCCGGTCGACTTTCCTTCCCCCTCGTATCCGTGAAGGCCTTCTAACCAAATATGTCCTGGAGCGGTTTCATTTTGTGGCGGAGGATTTGTCGAAATATATTATGTCGGTAGTTGCCGCGGCAAATATTCTTGATTATGACGTGCCGGAGTCGGCGTTAGTCGACCGCCTAGTACAAAATATTCATCCTAATGTGCGCTCTCAGTTAGTTTTTTTGCACAAGCCAACTTCCATCAAGGAATTGTATGCGCTTGCGGGCCAAGTGGCTGAAGGCCGGGCGATTGAAGAGCGGAGGATCCGGGCGGAACGTAGCGGGTCTACTGATATGGTTCAGCAAAGAAGTCGTGGGTCTCGGCCAGTCAGTATGGCGGTTGGCCAGACCCGTCGATTTGGGCTTAACTCCGCGAAATGTTGGAAGTGTTCTGGTAGAGGTCATCTCAAAAAGGACTGCCCATCTTCCGACGTTTCGGTCGGAGAGGCAATTGGGGGAAACGACAGAGGCACTCGGTAGAGAGAAGGTTGTCTGAGGTCCGAGTGCCTGTGAGTGAAAAACCTCGGAACCGAGTTTCCCCAGTGAAGCCAGTAAAGTGTAATCCTTGGGTTATTTTGACGGTAAGGGATTATTGTTTGCCCGCCATTCTGGATTCGGGGTCCTCTTTTTCATTTGTCAGACGAGACGTTGTAGACCGTATGCATAGCCTCGGCTTGTCGTGTCGTGTACACGCGACGGATCGTAATCTTCGCATGGCTGGTGGCCAGAGCTGTGCGATCACTCAGGCAGTCTCGCTGCAAATAAAACTCCATTCATTCTCTTGGAAATACGAATTCCTAATTTTGGAGGATTCTCCGGTGCCGTGCATACTGGGAGCAGATTTCTTAGCTTTTGCCAAGATGCGACTAGATTTTGCGACATTGTCATACGCATTTGCCTTTCAGCAATCCTGCCGGTACGATTTCGAACCTCTATGCTTCCTGGAAGACTATTATCACTGTTTCTCTTGTCCGGAAAGGGCCTTGACGAAATTGGGTGCCCATATCTCCCTCCTGAGTGTGTCGGGGTCGAGAAAGCTTGACCAGCTTATACAGAGTTTCTCTAACTTGTTCTCTGATCAATTAGGGACGGTGAAGGGAATGGTCTGCCAGATAGATCTGACAGACGACATTCCGGTTCTTTCCCGTCCCTATCAGTGTTCCCCCCTCGTCTGCAGGCGCTGCGTGAAATCGTATTCGATTTGCTGGACAAGGGGGTGGTCAAGAAGAGTTTCTCGCAGTATGCGAGCCCCGCATTTTTAGCTCCGAAACCTCAGGGCGGGTACACAATGGTTATCGATTACCGGCTTCTCAATAAGAAGGTAGTTTTCGATGCTTTCCCAATGCCCAGTGTGGAGCATGCTTTTACTAAATTCCAAGGGGCGAAGGTTTTTTCGGTGTTGGATCTCAACTCCGCATACTACCAGATCCCACTGTCAGCTAAGAGCCGGAAGCTCACTGCTTTTTGTACACGCTTCGGTCTCTTTGAATTTACAAAGTTACCGATGGGAATCAGAGTGGGGTGCCAAGTGCTCTCGCTCTTTGTTGATTCTTTATTCGGCGACTTGAAACACGCTTATGTGTATAATTTCATGGACGATCTGGTAGTATACTCCCGCTCCTTGGAAGAACACTTAGATCATTTGCGGGAAGTATTTCGTCGTCTCGAGAAGGCGGGGTTTACCTTAAACAGGGATAAGGTAGAGTTGGCTCAGTCCGAGATAAAGTTTTTGGGCCACTCGTTATCTTCTGAAGGGATTAAAATTTTGCCTGAGAGGGTTGAGGCGATCTCCCAGTTCCCCCCTCCGAAGAATTTGAAGGCGGTGCGCCGTTTTCTCGGGATGGTGGGTTTTTACGCGAATTTTGTTAAAGACTTTTCGCAGTTGGCAGAGCCGCTTCACGCGTTAAAGCTGAAGAATGCGGCATTCGTGTGT
>NW_019727113.1:72983-74044 GCF_002891405.2 Cryptotermes secundus | reverse complement strand
ATGTCTGGCAGTGGTCTGGGGATGAGAAAGATTTCGCGTGTATCTGGAACATAAGGAGTTCACCCTCCATACTGATAACCAGGCATTGTCCTGGCTTTTAAAGCATGTAAAAGAACTTGGCCGGATAGGCAGGTGGATTTTGAGACTTGCCCCCTATAAATTTAAAACTGTGCATATCTCGGGCAAGAGCAACGTGGTGGCGGATTGTTTGACCCGGCCATTTGAAGACACCCCGGAGCAATTGTTCTCCGGGTTGGTTCTTCAGCATTTGCCGGCCGCCTTTCAATCGATAAGGGAGCACCAGATTAAGGATGAGTTCTGCCGGGATGTATATGATAAGG
The DNA here is from genome assembly GCF_002891405.2 of Cryptotermes secundus. NCBI lineage: Eukaryota > Metazoa > Arthropoda > Insecta > Blattodea > Kalotermitidae > Cryptotermes > Cryptotermes secundus. The sequence continues at coordinate 73,703 of NW_019727113.1, read as the reverse complement.
TCCAGAGACAAGATCCGGCGGTTCGTAACTTCAGGCTGCTGAACGACACGATTGTGTATGTATCTCCGCGAAACAAATCTAAGGCTTATTTAGTTCCTCTCGATTTGCGGCCGATGCTCTTGGAGTATTTTCACGATTCGGCTTTAAGCGCCCACTTAGGAGTGACAAAAACCCTTCGGCGGATTTGCAAGGTTTTCTATTGGCCGAATATCCGGTCTGACTTGATGAAGTACGTTAGGAGGTGTGACGTGTGTCAGCGGGCTAAGCCGGCTCAAAATACATGGGTCGGCCTCCATAATAGCCATGTCGTCACGAAACCAATGGAGCGTATCTTTATAGATTTCGTTGGTCCTCTTGTTCGGAGCCGACAGGGCAACCTAGCTATCTTGGTTGTCCTGGACGGGTTTTCCAAATTTGTGGCCATGTACCCCGTGAGAAAGATCACAACGAACGTGGAGGTGTCTTGTTTAGTGGGGAAATATTTCCCTTGTTTTGGGATTCCTAACTGTATTGTTTCGGACAATGCCGCGGTTTTTCGCTCCCGATTGTTTTACAATACCTGCTTTTACTGGGGGATAAAACATGTCACTTTTTCACCTTATTACCCCCAGGCTTCGCAGGTAGAACGCTTTAATCGTAATCTGAAGGCAGCCCTGACTATCTTCCATCACTCCCAACATACCCGCTGGGATGAAAATTTACCGACTCTCGCTGTGGCGT
>NW_019727113.1:71926-72884 GCF_002891405.2 Cryptotermes secundus | reverse complement strand
TTACAGCAGTCCCCTCAGGACACAAAGAAATTCTGGGGAAGGGCTCTGACTAACTTAAAGCGAGCCCGGGATAGGGTTGACAGACGTTATAATGCGTTGAGGAGTGAGGTTGTGTTTCGCCCTGGAGAGTTAGTCCGAGTAAAACGACATCCCAAGAGCTCTAAGGTTTTACAACAATCGGTCTGGACCGTATGTTATTGTAAGGTTTTTGACGCCTGTTACGGTTCAATTGGCAAATCCTGACACGGGAGCAACATTAGCGAAGGCTCATGTTTCCCAGGTTAAAAGGTATTTTGCGGATGGTTAGAGCCGGTGGCTGGAGCTTAATTATTGCCATGCAATTGTCTTGGAGTTTCTTTTGGTCTGGCTCGTGGGACGGTGCGCTGTGTGTGTAAGATTTTTTTGGTGTGTTTTAGATTATTCCATCTTTCCCTTCTTTCCTTCCTGAATTGGCTGTGGACGCTGGTGGCTCTACTCAGAAGCGGCTACGTACCTCCGACTTCTCGAGGGCCCGGGGCGGTCGGAGAGTGCTCTGTCCATCGTAGATGCGTTCCGGCATCTTTAAATCCACATACGTTTAGGGTTCGATGCTGCGCCTCAAGAGGAAGGATTCTTCGGATTATTGGTGGTGCACGTGGCACGGAGGGAGTGGTGACGCCAAGGGTGTGGACTGTGGGGAGGTGTTTCTCCCTCACACTGAACTTGCCCCCCTCCCTTGTGGAAGTGCGGTGTGATGAGTGAACCCCCAACGAACATTAGGTGGAGATATTTTTGGGTGGTGGACGATGCTAAAGGCCATGATAGAGCTGGGTGCGTCGGGAGAGCGGGAGATCCTGAACCGTCTGAAGACGATTCAAAGGGTTCGCCCCGTGAAAGGCGTCGTGGAATTGCAGTCAACCACAGCCAATGCTCATATATTTCCTGTAATGTTCTTTTCAAAGATGTCACGTGATCCTCC
>NW_019727113.1:44274-71300 GCF_002891405.2 Cryptotermes secundus | reverse complement strand
TTTTTATAATTTATATTGTGTATTTAGTTTAGACTCAGCCTGTGGCCCGGCTATAATGTAGTAGTTATGTTTTCAAGCAACCAAGGCAAATTGTTGCGCCAGTAATATGGGCCATTCTGCCCGAGTTAGATGCCGCTGTGTGCGAGCATGTAAATGGGCAGTTAGTTCAGTTGTTCTGTTTAATTTCTGTTGTGTATATTAAATTCTGTTATTTGTTAATATATTGATTGCCATCATTTGTAACTACATTTACTTCGCTGCTAGCTTGGATCCCTTACTCTATCTTAAGGAGCGTGCGAGCACAGCAGGAGAGCCGTATGACGGAGCAAAGTTTCCCCCTCCGATTGAGGAAAGGTAGACGGATCCGAAAGCTGCCAGAGAGAGACGGTACAAGTGGTACATATAGTCCCAGAGCGGACAGAAGGCACAAGTGGTAGCAGAGCGAGACGCGGCTCAATTGAAATTGTGAAATTCAGTCAGCATAGCTCTCGATTTGTGAGTGTATTTCCCACACAACAAGTGAATGAACTCCTACAACTTACCCTCTCCTGAAATTTCGCACTGGATACAGTCCGGGTAAATAACGGTTCCCTAGCTTGCTAACTTTGCGTTGCTAGCTTTCTAGCTTTGCCTTGCCAGCTTCCTATTTTGAGTTGCTAGCTTGCTAGCTTTGCGTTGCTAGCTTGCTAGCTTTGCGTTGCTAGATTGCTAACTTTGCTTTGCTAGCTTGCTGGGTTTGCGTTGCTAGCTTGCTGGCTTTGTGTTGCTAGCTTGCTGGCTGTGCGTTGCTAGCTTACTATCTTTGCGTTGCTAGCTTGCTAGCTTTACGTTGCTAGCTTGCTAGCTTTGCGTTCCTAGCTTGCTAGCTTTGCGTTGCTAGCTTGCTAGATTTTCGTTGCTAGCTTGCAAGCTTTGCGTTGCCAGCTTGAAAGCTTTGCGTTGCCAGCTTGCTAGATTTGCCTTCCCAGCTTGCTAACTTGTCGTTGCCAGCTTGCTAGGATTGCGTTGCTAGTTTGCTAGCTTTGCGTTGCTAGATTGCTAGCTTGTAGATTTGCTTTGCTAGCTTGTTGCTTTGCGTTGCTAACTTGCTGCTTTGCGTTGCTAACTTGCTAGGTTCGCGTTGCTAGCTTGTTAGCTTTACGTTGCTAACTAGCTTTGCGTTGCTAGCTTGCTTTCCGTTGCTAGCCTGATTTGCGTTGCCTGCTTGCCTGCTTCCCTGCTTGCCTGTGTGCTTACTTTGCTTTCCTTGCTTGCTTTACTTGCTTTGTGTTTCTTGCTTGCTTGGTTGTTTTGCGTTCTTTGCTTGCATTGTGTTGCTTGCTTGTTGCTTTGGTTGCTTGCTTGTTTGCTTGGTTTGCTTCGTTTGCTTTAATGCTTGCTTTGCGTTGTTTGCTTGCTTGCTTGCTTTGCTTCGTTTGCTAGCTTGCTTTGCGGTTCTTGCTTGCTTTGCGTTGCTTGCTTGAATTGTGTTGCTTGCTTGTTTGCTTGCTTTGCGTTGCTTGCTTTCTTCCTTGGTTCCTTGCGTCGCGTTGCTTGCTTGCTTGCTTTGCGTAACTTGCTTGCTTTTCGTTGCTTGCTAGTTTGCTTGTTTCGTTGCTTGCTTGCTTGATTGCGATGCTTGTTTGCTTGTTTGCTATGCGTTGCTAACTTGCTAGATTGCTAAATTTGTGTTGCTAGCTTGCTAGCTTAACCTTGGTAGCTTGCTAGATTTCCGTTGCTACCTTGCTATATTTGCGTTGCTTTCTTGCTTGCTTTGCGTTGCTTGCTAACTGGTTTTGCTTTGCTTTCTAGCTTGCCTTGCGTTGCTTGCTTGCATTGTGTTCTTTGCTTGTTTGCTTGCTTTACTTTGCTTGCTTTGTTTCTTGCTTCCTTGCGTTGCGTTGCGTTGCTTGCTTGCTTGCTTGTTTTGCGTAAATCGCTTTGTTTTCGTTGCTTGCTAGATTGTTTGATTCGTTGCTAGCTTGCTTGCTATGCGTTGCTTGTTTGCTTGCTTTGCGTTGCTTGCTTGCTTTGCGTTGCTAGCTTGCTAGCTTTGCTGTGCTAGCTTGTTAGCTTTGCGTTGCTAGCTTGCTAGCTTTGGTGGCTAGCTTGGCGTTGCTAGCTTTGGTTGCTAGCTTGGCGTTGCTAGCTTGCTAGCTTTGGTTGCTAGCTTGGCGTTGCTAGCTTGCTAGGTTTGAGGGCTAGCTTGCTGACTTTGGGTTGCTAGCTTTGCGTTCCTAGCTTGCTAGCTTTGCGTTGCTAGCTTGCAAGCTTTCCGTTTCTAGCTTGCTAGCTTGCTAGATTTGGGTTTCTAGCTTGCTAACTTTGCGTTGCCAGTTTGCTAGCTTTGTTTTGCCGGCTTGCTAGCTTTGCATTGCTAGCTTGCTAGCTTTATGTTGCTAGCTTGCTAGCTTTGAGATGCTAGCTTGCTATCTTTGCGTTGCTACCTTAGTTTCCGTTGTTAGCTTTCTAGCTTTTCTTTGCTATCATGCTAGATTTGCGTTCCAAGCTTCCTAGCTTTGCGTTGCTAGCTTGCTAGCTTGCATTGCTAGCTTTCTTTCTTTGTGTTGCTAGCTTACTTTGCCCTGCTAGCTTGCTTTGCTTTGCTAGCCTTCTTTGCGTTGCCTGCTTGCTTGCTTTACGTTCCTTGCTTGCTTTGCTTGCTTTGTGTTTCTTGCTTGCTTGGTTCCTTTGCGTTCCTTGCTTGCTTTGAGTTGCTTGCTTGCTTGCTTGCTTTGCATCGTTTGCTTTCTTGCATGCTTTGCGTTGCTTGCTTGCTAGCATGCTTTGCTTAGCTTGCTAGCTTACTTTGCCGTGTTTGCTTACATGCTTGCCTTGCGTTGCTTGCTTGCATTGTGTTGCTTGCTTGTTTCCTTGTTTGCGTTGCTTGTTTCTCGCTTGCTTCCATGCGATGCGTTGCTTGCTTTCTTGTTTTGCATAAATTGCTTGCTTACTTTGCTTGCTAGTTTGTTTGCTTTCGTTGTTTGCTTTCTTTACGTTGCTTGCTTTCTTTACGTTGCTTGTTTGCTTGATTGTTTTCCGTTCGTTACTTGCTTGCTTTGCGTTTGCTAGCTTGCAAACTTTGCGTTTCTTGCTTTCTTGATTATTTGCTTTGCTTGCTTGCTTGCTTAGCGTTTCTTGCTTGCTAGTTATGTGTTGCTAGATTGCAATATTTTTCGTTGCTAACTTGCTAGCTTTGCCTTTCTAGCTTGCTATCTTTGCGTTTCAACCTTGGTAGTTTTGCGTTGCTAGCTGTCTTGCTTTGCGTTTCTTGCTTGCTTGTTTGCTTTGCGGTTCTTGATTGCTAGCTTGCTAGCTTTGCGTTGCAAGCGTGTTTGGTTTGCGTTTCTAGCATTCTAGCTTTGCGTTGGTAGCTTCGTAGCTTGACAGATTTGTGTTGCTACCTTGCTATCTTTGCGTTGCTAGATTACTAGCTTTGCGTTGCTTGGTTGCTTGCTGGCTTTGGGTTCCTTGTTTGCTGGCTTGCTTTGTGTTTCTTGCTTGCTAGCTTTGCGTTGCTAGCTTGCTAGTTTTCCGTTGCAAACTTGCTATTTTTCCGTTCCTATCTTGCTAGATTTGCGTTGCAACCTTGCTAGCTTGGCATTGCTATCTTGCTAGCTTTGCGTTGCTAGATTGCTTGATTTTCTTTGCTCGCTTCCTAGCTTTGCGTTGCTAGCTTGCTAGCTTTGCGGTACTAGTTTGCTAGGTTTGTGTTGCTAGACTGCTAACTTGTGGATTTGCGTAGCTAGCTTGCTAGTTTTGCGTTGCTAACTTGCTAGCTTTGTGTTGCTAGCTTGCTAGGTTTGCGTTGCTCGCTTGCTTGCTTTGCGTTGCTAACTTGCTTTGCGTTGCTAGCTTGCTTTCCGTTGCTAGCCTGCTTTGAGTTGCCTGCTTGACTATTTGCTTGCTTTGCGTTCCTAGTTTGATTTGCTTGTTTTTTTCTTGCTTGCTTGGTTGCTTTGCGTTTTTCGCTTGCATTGTGTTGCTTGCTTGTTGCTTTGCTTTGCTTTCTTGTTTGCTTGCTTTGCTTTGTTTGCTTTCTTGTTACTTTGCGTAGCTTGCTTGCTTGTTTGCTTTGTTTGCTAGCTTGCTTTGCGATTATTTCTTGCTTGCTTGAATTATGATGTTTGCTTGTTTGCTTGCTTTGGTTGCTTGCTTTCTTGCTTGCTTCCTTGCGTTACGTTGCTTGCTTGCTTGCTTTGCGTAACTTGTTTGCTTTTCTTTGCTTGCTAGTTAGATTGTTTCGTTTCTTGCGTGCTTGTTTGTGATGCTTGTTTGCTTGCTTGCTTTGCGTTGCTTGCTTGCTTGCTTTGAGTTTCTTGCTTGCTTGCTTGCTTGCTTGCTTGCTGTGCGTTTCTTGCTTGCTAGCTTTGCGTTGCTAGCTTGCTAAATTTGCTTTGCTAGCTTGCTAGATATGCGTTGCTTTCTTGCTTGCTTTGCGTTGCTTGCTAACTGGTTTTGCTTTGCTTTCTAGCTTGCCTTGCGTTGCTTGCTTGCATTGTGTTGCTTGTTTGTTTGCTTGCTTTGCGTTGCTTGCTTCCTTGCGTTGCTTTGCTTGCTTGCTTGCTTGTTTTGCGTAACTTGCTCGCTCTTCATTAATTGCTACTTTTATGATTCGTTGCTACCTTGCTTGCTTTGCTTTGCTAGCTTGCTAGCTTTGCGTTGCTAGCTTGCTGGCTTTGCAATGCTATCTTGCTAGCTTTGCTGTGCTAGCTTGCTAACTTTGCGTTGCTAGCTGCCTAGCTTTGCGTTGCTAGCTTGCTAGCTTTGATTTCCTAGCTTTCTAGTATAGCGTTGCTAGCTTGCTAGGTTTGCGGTGCTAGCTTGCTGGCTTTGGGTTGCTAGCTTGCTATCTTTGCGTTGCTACCTTACTAGATTTGATTTTCTAGCTTGCTAGCTTTGCGTTTCTAGCTTGCTAACTTTGCGTTGCTAACTTGCTAGCTTTCCGTTTCAAGCTTGCTAGCTTGCTAGATTTGCGTTGCTAGCTTGCTATCATTGCATTGCAAGCTTGGTATCTTTGTTTTGCTAGCTTGCTAGCTTTGTGTTGCTAGTTTCTAACTTTATGTTGCTAGCTTGCTAGCTTTGAGTTTGTAGCTTACTTCGCGTTGCTAGTTTTCTAGCTTTCCTTTTCTATCTTGCTAGCTTGCGTTGCTAGCTTGCTAGCTTCGCGTTGTTAGTTTGCTTGTTTGCGTTGATATCTTACTTTACGTTGCTAGCTTGCTTTGCGTTTCTAGCTTTCTTTGCGTTGCCTGCTTGCCTGCTTGCCTGTTTGCTTGCTTTACGATCCTTGCTTGATTTGCTTGCTTTGTTTTTCTTGCTTGCTTGGTTGCTTTACCTTCCTTGCTTGCTTTCAGTTGCTTGCTTGCATTGCGTTGCATGATTGTTTGCTTGCTTTGCTTCGTTTGCTTTCTTGCTTGCTTTGCATTGGTTGCTTGCTTGATTTGGTTTGCTTGCTAGCTTGCTGTGCGGTTTTTGCTTGCTTTCTTGCTTTGCATTGTGTTGCTTGCTTGTTTCTTGTTTGCGTTGATTATTTTCTTGCTTGCTTTATTGCGTTACGTTGCTTGCTTGATTGTTTTGGTAAATTGCTTGCTTTTCTTTGCTTGATAATTTGCTTGCTTTCCTTGCTTGCTTGTTTCTTTTCGTTGCTTGTTTGCTTGATTATTTTGCGTTGCTTGCTTGCTTGCTTGATTGCTTTGCTTTGATAGCTTGCTAGCATTGCGTTACTTGTTTCTTGATTATTTGCTTTGCTTGCTTGATGCTTGGTTTGCGTTTCTTGCTTGCTAGATTTGCGTTTCTAATTTGCTAGATTTTTCTTTGCTATATTTTAGCTTTGTGTTGCTAGCTTGCTATCTTTGCGTTTCTAGCTTGCTAGCTTTGCTTTGCTAGCTGGCTTGCTTTGCGTTGCTTGCTTGCTTGTTTGATTTGCGGTTTTTTATTGCTAGCTTTGCGTTGCTAGCTTTCTAGTTTTGCGTTGCTAACTTGCTAGTTTTGTTTTTCTAGCTTGATAGTTTTGAGTTGTTAGCATGCTAGCTTTGCTTTGCTAGCATTCTAGCTTTGCGTTGCAGCTTCGTAGCTTGACAGATTTGCGTTGCTTGCTTGCTAACTTTGTGTTGCTAGCTTACTAGCTCTGAGTTGCTTGCTTGCTTAATTTGGGTTCCTTATTTGCTTGCTTGCTTTATATTTCTGGCTTGCTAGCCTTGCTTTGCTAGCGTGCTAATTTTCCTTTGCTAGCTTGCTATCTATCCGTTGCTCTCTTGCTAGATTTTCGTTGACAATTTGCTAGTTTTGCGTTGCTATCTTGCTAGCTTTCGTTGCTAGATTGCTAGCTTTGCTTTGTTAGCTTGCTAGCTTTGCGTTTGCTAGCTTGCTAGGTTTGTGTTGCTAGCTTGCTAAATTTTCGTTGCTAGCTTACTAGCTTTCTTTTTTGCAAGGTAAATATGCGTTGCTAGTTTGATAGCATGCTAGATATACGTTGCTAGCTTGCTAATTTTGCATTGCTTGTTTGCTAGGTTTGCGTTGTTACCTTTCTAGCTTTGCGTTGCTAGCTTGGTAGCTTTGCGTTGCTATCTTCCTAACTTTGCGTTGCAAATTTGCTAGCTTTGCTTTGTTAGCTTCCTAAATTTCTGTTGCTCTCTTGCTAGCTTTGCGTTCTTAGCTTGCTAGCTTTACAATTCTATATTGTTGGCTTTGCGTTCCTTGCTTGCTTGCTTGCTTGCTTTGCTTTGCTTGCTTGCTTGATTTGAGTTTCTTGCTTTTTAGCTTTGCGTTGCGAACTTGCTAGCTTTCCGTTGTTGGCTTGGTAGCTTAGCGTTGCTATCTTGTTAGCTTTGCGTTGCTAGCTTGCTAGCTTTGCGTTTCTAGCTTGCTAGGTTTGCGTTGTAAGCTTGCTAGCTTTGCGTTGCTATCTTGGTAAATTGCGTTGCTAGCTTGATAGATTGCGTTGCTTGCTTGCTAACTTTGCGTTTCTAGCTTGCTAATTTAGGTGGCTAGCTAGCTAGTTTTGCGTTGCTACCTTTCTAGCTTTGCGTTGCTAACTTGCTATCTTTCGTTGCTTGCTTGCTTTGCGTTGCTAGCCTGCTTGCTTTGCCTTCTTGCCTGCTTGCTTCTTTGCGTTCCTTGCTTGCAATACTTGCTTTGTGTTCCTTGCTTTCTTGCTTGTTTCCCTTCTTTCTTGCTTTGAGTTGCTTATTTGCTTGCTTCCTTTGCGTTGCTTGTTTGATTGCTTGCTTTACTTCGTTTGTTCCTTGCTTGCTTTGCGGTTTTGCTTGCTTGCTTCCTTTGCGTTGCTTTCTTGCATTGTGTTGCTTGCTTGTTTACTAGTTTGCGTTGCTTGGTTTCATGCTTGCTCCCTTACGTTAATTTGCATGTTTGCTTGCGTGTTTTGCGTGACTTGCTTGCTTTCCTTTGCTTGCTTTCGTTGCTTGCTTTGCGTTGCTTGTTTGCAAAGTTGCTTTGAAATTCTTGCTTGCTTGCTTTGCGTAGCTAGCTTGCTAGCTCCGAATTGCTTGCTTGCTTTGAGTTTTTTGCTTCCTATGTTTGCGTTGCTAGCTTGCTATCTTTTACGTTGCAAGCTTGCTAGCATTTATATTCCTAGATTGTAACTTTGCGTTGCTAGCTTGCTTGCTTTGCATTGCTTGCTAGCTTGTTTCTTTGCGGTTCTTGCTTGCTAGCCTTGAGTAGCTAGCTTGCTAGCTTCGCTTGGCTAGCATGCTAGCTTTACGTACTTTGCTTTGTGTTCCTTGCTTGCTTGCTTGATTTGTGTTCCTTGCTAGTTTGCTTGCTTTGTGTTCCTTGCTTGTTAGCTTTGTGTTGCTAGCTTGCTAGTTATTCGTTGCTAGCTTGCTAGCTTTCCATTGTTGCCCGCTAGATTTGCGTTGCTATTTTGAGAGCTTGCTGGATTTGCGTAGCTAGCTTGCTAGATTTGCATTGCTAACTTGCTAGCTTTGCGTTGTTACCTTGCTAGCTTTGCGTTACTAGCTTGCTAGCTTCCCGTTGCTAGCTTGCTAGACCCGCGTTGCTAGCTTGCTAGCTTTGCGTTGCTAGCTTGCTAGATTTCCGTTGCTATCTTGCTAGCTTTGCGTTTCTATCTTGCTAGCTTTGAGTTCCTTGCTTGCTTGCTTGTTTTCCGTTGCTTGGTTGCTTGATTTGAGTTTCTTGCTATTTAGATATGCGTTTCTAGCTTGCTAGCTTTGCGTTGCTAGCTTGCCAGCTTTCGTTTTTGGCTTGGTAGCTTAGCGTTGCTAGCTTGCTAGATTTAAGTTGCTAGCTTGCAAGCTTTGCGTTCCTAGCTTTCTAGCGTTGCGTTGCTTGCTTTCTTTCTTGCGTGTTTGCGTTTCTTGCTTGCTAGCTTTGTTTTGATAGCTCACTACCATTGCGTTGCTAGTTTGCTAGCTTTACGTTGCTAGCTTGCTAGATTTCCGTTGCCATCTTGCTAGATTTGCGTTGCTAGCTTGCTTACTTTGAGTTTCTATCTTGCTAGCTTTGAATTCCTTGCTTCCTTGCTTTGCGTTGCTTGCTTGCTTAATTTGATTTCCTTGCTTTTTAGCTTTTCGTTGCTAGTTTGCTTGCTTTGCGTTGCTAGCTTGATAGATTTGCGTCGCTAGCTTGCTAGATTTCCGTTGTTGGCTTGCAAGCTAAGAGTTGCTAGCCTGCTAGCTTTGCGTTGCTAGCTTGCGAGCTTTGCGTTTCTAGATTGCTAGGTTTGAGTAGCTAGCTTGCTACCTTTGCGTTGCAATCTTGTTAGCTTTGAATTGCTAGCTTGCTATCATTGCGTTGCTTGCTCGCTAGCTTAGCTATGCCATCTTGCTACTTTAGCTTTGCTAGCATGAAATCTTGCTAGATTGCGTTGCTAGCTTTCTAGGTTTGCATTGCTATCTTGCTATTATTGCGTTGCTAGCTTGCTAGCTTTGTGTAGCAAGTTTGCTAGCCTTGCGTTGCTTGCTTGCTAGCTTTGCGTTGGTATCTTGCTTGCTTTGCGTTTCTAGCTTCCTAGAATTTCGTTGCTTGTTAATTGTTTGGTTTGTTTTTTGCTTGCTATCTTTGCGTTGTTATCTTGCTAGATTTGGTTGCTTTCTTGACAGCTTTGCGTTGCATGCTTGCTAGCTTTGCCTTTCTAGCTAGCAAACAGTGCGTTGCTGGTTTGCGAGCTTTGCGTTGCTAGCTTGGTAAGTTTGCGTTGCTTGTTTGCTTGATTTGCTTTTCTAGCATGCTAGATTGCTAGATTTGGGTTGCTAGCTTGATAGCTTTGCGTTACTTGCTTGCTAGCTTTGATTTGCTAGTTTTGCGTTACTTCCTTGCTAGCTTTGCGTTCCTAGCTTGCTAGTTTTGCGTTGCTAGCTTGCTTATTTTGCTTTTCTAGCTTGCTAGCTTTGCGTTGAAAGCTTGCCAGCTTTGCGTTAATAGCTTGCTAGCTTTGCTTTGCTAGCTTGCTAGCTTTCCTTTGTTAGCTTGCTAGGTTTCCGTTGCTAGATGGTTAGCTTTTCGTTGTAAACTTGCTAGATATACGTTGATAGCTTTGCTAGATTTGCTTCTCTGCTTGCTTGTTTCCGTAATTTTCTTGCTTTATTTTGCTTGCTAGTTTGCTTGTTTTCTTTCTTGCTTGATTGTTTGCGTTGTTTTCTTGCTTGCATTCTTTGCGTTGCTAGGTTGCTAGCGTTGCGTTTCTAGATTGATAGCTTGGTATAATTGAATTGCTAGGTGCTAACTCTTCGTTGCTAGCTTGTAAGATTTAGGATGCAATTTGCTAAATTTGCGTTGCTAGCTTCCTAATTTGCGTTGATAGCTGCTATCTTTGTATTAAAAACTTGCTAGGTCTCTGTTGCTAACATGCTAGCTTTTCGTTTCTAGCTAGCTGGCTTTCCGTTGCTAGCTTGCTAGCTTTGCGTTGCTAGCTTGCTAGTTTTGCGTTACAAGCTTGCTTGCTTTCGTTGCTAGCTTGCTTGTTTTGCGATGCTTTCTTGCTTGCTTTGAATTTCTTGCTTGCTAGCTTTGCGTTGCTAGCTTGCTAGCTTTGCGTGCTAGCTTGCTAAATTTGCGTTGCTTGCTTGATAGCCTTGCGTTGCACATTAGCTAGCTTTGCGTTGCTAGCTTGCTATCTTTGATTTGCTAGCTTGCTAATATTGCGTTGCTATCTTGCTAGATTTGCGTTGCTTGCTTGCTAGTTTTGCGTTGCTATCTTGCTAGCTTTTCGTTGCTAGCTTGCTAGGTTCGTGTTGCCAGCTTGCTAACTTGATAGATTAGCTTTGCTAGCTTGATAGATTTAAGTTGCTAGGTTGCTAGCTTTGCGTTGTTAACTTGCCCTCTTTGCGTTGCTAGCTTGCCAGGTTTGCGTTGCTACCTTGCCAATTTTGCGTTGTTACCTTTTACCTTTGCGTTGCAAGCTTGCTATCTTTCCGTTGCTAGCTTGCAAGCTTTGCGTTGCTAGCTTTTTAGCTTGCTATATTTGCGTTGTTATCTTGCTAGCTTTGCGTTGCTAACTTTGCTAGCTTTGCATTGCTAGCTGCTTGTTTTGCCTTTGCTTGCTTCCTAGCAATGAGTTAATAGCTTGCTGTCTTGCGTTGCCAGCTTGCTAGCTAAGAAAGCAAGAAGCGAAAAGCAGGCACTACGGAAGCAAGCAAGAAAGGAAGTAATGCCAAGCAAGCAAACAAGCAAGAAACGCAAAGTAAGCAATTCAAAGCAAATAGTGTAGGCAAATCAACCACGCAAGCAAGAAACAAAAACCAAGCAAGGAGCGCAAACAAATCTAGCAGGGAAGCAGGCTAGCTTTGCTTTGCTTGCTTGCTAGCATTGAGTTGCTAGCTTGCTATATTTGCGTAGATATCTTGCTAGATTTGAGTTGCTAGCTTGCTAGGTTTGCGTTGCTAGCTTGCTAGATTTGCGTTGCTGGCTTCTTAAGTTTGCATTGCTTGCTTGCTTACTTTGCGTTTTTTCCTTGCTAACATTGCGTTGCTAGCTTCCTGGCTATGCGTTGCTAGCTGGCTAGCTTCGCGTTTCTAGCTTTCTAGCTTCGGTTTGCAAGCTTGGTAGCTTTGCGTTGCTAGATCGCCAGTTTTGTATTTCTAGCTTGCTAGGTTTCCTTTGCCAGCATGGTAGGTATGCGATTCTAGGTTGCTAGATTTGCGTACTAGCTTGCTATCTTTGCTTTGCTTTCTTGCTTGCTTGCTTGCTTTGCGTTGCCTGCTTGTTTCCTTAATTTACGTTTCTTGCTTGCTTGCTTTGCGTTGCTAGCTTGCTAGCTTTGCGTTACTAGCTTGCTAGATTTATGTTACTAGCTTGTTAGCTTGCGTTGAAAGCATGCTAGGTTTCGTTTCTACTTGCTAGCTTTGCATTTCTAGCTTGCTAACATTGTGATAGTTACTTGCTTGCTTGCTTTGCGTTGCTTGCTTGCCTGCTTGCTATAAGTTTATTGCATGCTATTTTGAGTTTCTAGCTTGCTAGTTTTGCGTTGCTTGCTTGCTAGCTTTGCTTTGTTAACTTACAAATTTTGCGTAGTTAGCTGGCTAGCTTTGCGATGCTAGCTTGCATCTTTGTGTTGCTAGCTTGCTACCTATGCGTTGCTAATTTGCTAGCATTGCGTTGCTAGCTCGCTATCTTTGCGCTGCTAGCTTGCTTGTTTGCGTTGCTAGCTTGCTACGTTTGCCTTTCTAGCTTGCTTGTTTTGCGTTTCTACCTTGCTATCTGTGCGTTGCCAGCTTGCTAGCTTTCCGTTGATAGCTTGCTAGCTTTGCGTTGCCAGCTTCCTAGCTTGCTATTTTTGCATTGCAGGCTTGCTAGCTTTGCGTTGCTTGCTTGCTAGCTTTGCGTTACTAACTTGCTAGTTTTGCGCTGCTAGCTGGATAGCTTTGGGATGCAAGCTGGCTAGATTTGCGTTGCTGGCTTTGCGTTGCTAGCTCTTCGTTACTAGCTTGCTAGCTTTGCGTTACTTGCTTGCTAGTTTTCGTTGATTTCTTCCTCGCTTGCTCTGCGTTCATTGCTAGATTTGCGTTACTAACTTGCTTTCTTTGCGTTGCTAGCTTCTTAGTTTCCGTTTGTAACTTGCTAGCTTTGCGTTGCTAGCTTGCTAGCTATGCGTTGCTTGCTTGCTAGCTTGTTAGCTTTGAGTTGCTACCTTGCTAGCTCTGCCTTGCTAGCTTACTATCTTGCGTTGCTAGCTTGCTAGGGTTGCGTTCCTAGCTTGATAGCTTTTGGTTTCTAGCTTGCTATATTTGAGTTGGTAGCTTGCTAGCTTTTTGTTGCTAGCTTCTATATTTGCGTTGCTAGCTTGCTAGCTTTGAGTTGCTAGCTTGCTAACATTGCGTTGTTAGCTTGCTAGCTTTCCGTTGCTAGTTTGAAAGCTTTGCGTTGCTACCTTGCTAGATGTGCGTTGCTAGTTTGCTAGCTATGCGTTGCCTGCATGCTTGTTTCCTTAGCTTTGCTAGCTTGATTGCATGCTTTGCGTTTCTTGTTTGCTAACTTTAAGCGAGCTTGCTACTATAGCTTTGGGAGCTTGCCAGTTTTGTTTTGCTAACTTGATAGTTTTGAGTTGCTTGTTTGCTATCTTTGCGTTGCTAGCTTGCTAGATATGCGATGCTTTCTTGCTTGCTTTGGGTTTCTTGCTTGCTAGCTTCGCGTTGCTAGCTTGCTAGCTTTGCGTGCTAGTTGCTAAATTTGCGTTCTTGCTTGAGAGCATTGCGTTGCAAATTAGCTAGCTATGCGTTGCTAGCTTGCTACCTTTTGATTTGCTATCTTGCTAATATTGCGTTGCGATCTTGCTAGATTTGCGTTGCTTGCTTGCTAGTTTTGCGTTGCTACCTTGCTAGTTTTCGTTGCTAGCTTGCTAGCTTCGTGTTGCTAGCTTGCTAAGTTGATAGATTAGCTTTGTTAGCTTGATAGATTTAAGTTGCTAGCTTGCTAGCTTTGGTTTTTAACTTGCCCTCTTTGCGTTGCTAACTTGCCAGCTTTGCGTTGCTTACTTGCCAGTTTTGCGTTATAACCTTTTACCTTTGCGTTGCAAGCTTGCTATCATTGCGTTGCTAGCTTGCAAGCTTTTGGTTGCTAGCTTCTTAGCTTGCTAAATTTGCGTTGTTAGCTTGCTAGCTTGCGTTGCTAACATGCTAGCTTTGCATTCCTAGCTGCTATTGTTGCCTTTGCTTGCTTCCTAGCAATGCGTTAATAGCTTGCTGGCTTGCGTTGCTAGCTTGCTAGCTTTGCGTTTCTAGCTTGCTAGCTTTGAGTTCCTAGCTTGCTTTCTTTGCGTTGCTAGCTGGCTATCTATTCTTAGCTAGCTTGCTAGCTTTGCGTTGCTAGCTTCCTAGCTTTGCGTTGCTAGCCTGCTAGCTTTGGGTTGCTAGCTTGCTAGCGTTGCGTTCCTAGCCTGCTATATTGCTAACTTTGCGTTACTAGATTGCAAGCTTAGCTTTTCAAGCTTGCTAGGTTTGTGTTGCAAGCTATTAACGCATTCCTAGCATGCTAGCAATGCAAAGGTAACAAGCTAGAGACGCAAAGCTAGCAAGCAACGAAAGCAAGCTTAGTGGCAAGCAACGAAAGCAAGCAAAGTACGCAAAGGAAGCAGGCCAGCAACCCAACGCAAGAAGGCAAGGAAGAATCAAGCAACACGAATTAACAAATAAGCAAGCAACACAATGCAAGCAAGCTAGCATACAACCGCAAAACACGCTAGCAAGCAAAGCAAAGCAAGAAAGCAAGAAGAGCAAAGCTGGCACTAAGGAAGCAAGCAAGAAAGGAAGTGATGCCAAGCAAGCAAACAAGCAAGAAACGCAAAGAAAGCAAGCAAGCAACTCAAAGCCAGTAACGTACGCAAAGCAACCACGCAAGCAAGAAACACAAACCAAGCAAGGAGCCAAAGCAATCTAGCAGGGAATCAGGCTAGCTTTGCTTTGCTAGCTTGCTTGCATTGAGTTGCTAGCTTGCTATATTTGCGTAGCTATCTTGCTAGATTTGAGTTGCAACTTGCTAGGTTTGCGTTGCTAGCTTTCTAACTTTGCGTTGCTGGCTTCTTAGTTTTGCATTGCTTGCTTGCTATCTTTGCGTTTTTTCCTTGCTAACATTGCGTTGCTAGCTTGCTGGCTTTGCGTTGCTAGCTGGCTAGCTCGGCGTTTCTAGCTTGCTAGCTTCGGTTTGCTATCTTGGTAGTTTTGCGTTGCTAGATGGCCAGCTTTGTATTTATAGCTTGCTAGGTTTGCTTTGCCAGCATGGTAGGTATTCCTTTCTAGGTTGCTAGATTAGCGTTGCTAGCTTGCTATTTTTGCTTTGCTTTCTTGCTTGCTTCCTTGCTTTGCGTTGCCTGCTTGCTTCTTTAATTTGCGTTTCTTGCTTGCTTGCTTTGCGTTGCTAGCTTCCTAGCTTTGCGTTACAAGCTTGCTAGATTTATTTTACTAGTTTGTTAGCTTGCGTTGAAAGCTTACTAGGTTTGTGTTTCTAGCTTGCTAGCTTTGCATTTCTAGCTTGCTAGCATTGTGATAGTTGCTTGCTTGCTTGCTTTGCGTTGCTTGCTTGCTTGCTTTTTATAAGATTCTTGCATGCTCTTTTGAGATTCTAGCTTGCTAGTTTTGCGTTGCTTGCTTGCTATCTTTGCGTTGCTAACTTGCAAGCTTTTCGTCGCTAGCTGGCTATGTTTGAATTGCTATCTTGCTACGTTTGAATTGCTAGCTTGCTCCTTTTGCGATGCTAGCTTGCAAGTTTTGCTTTGCTAGCTTGCTAACTTTCCGTTGCTAGCTTGTTAGTTTTGCATTGCTAGCTTGCTAGCTTGCAAGTTTTGCATTGCAAGCTTGTTACTTTTGCGTTGCTAGCTTGCTATTTTTTCGTTAATAGCTTGCTAGATGTGCGTTGCTAGCTTGCTAGCTTTTCGTTGCTAACATGCTAACTTTGCTTTTCTAGATTGCTAACTTTGCGTTTGCTAGTTGGCTATCTTTGCGATGCTAGCTTGCTATCTTTGCGTTGCTTGCTTGCTTGCTTTTCCTTTCTTGCTTGCTATTTTTTCGTTGCTAGCTTGTTGGATTTGCTTTGCTAGCTTGCTAGTATTGCGTTCTTAATTAATAGATATTTACGTTTCTATTTTGCTACCTTTTCCTTTCTACCTTGCTAGCTAAGCGTTGCTAGCATGCTAACTTTGCGTTGTTACGTTGCTAGCATTGCGTTGCTAGTTTGCTAGCTTTGTGATAGTTGCTTGCTTGCTTCCTTCCGTTGCTTGCTTGTTTGCTATAGCTTTCTTGCATGCAATTTTGCGTTGCTAGCTTGCTAGATTTGCGTAGCTTACTTGCTAGCTATGCGATGCTAGCTTTCTAGCTTTGCGATGCTAACTTGCTAGCTTTGCGTTGCTAGCTTGCTAGCAATGTTTTGCTCTTTTGCTAGCCTTGCTTTCCTAGCTTGCTAGCTTTGCGTTGCTAAAATGCTTGCTTTGCGCTGCTAGCTTGCTTGCTTTGCGTTGCTAGCTTGCTACGTTTGCCTTTCTAGCTTCCTTGTTTTGCGTTTCTAGCTTGCTACCTGTGCGTTGCTAGCTTGCTAGCTTTCCGTTTTTAGCTTGCTAGCTTTGCGTTGCCAGATTCCTAGCTTGCTATTTTTGAATTGCAAGCTTGCTAGCTTTGCGTTGCTAGCTTGCTTACTTTACGTTACTAACTTGTTAATTATGCGCTGCTAGCTTGATAGCTTTGGGTTGCAAGCTTGCTAGATTTAGGTTGCTGGCTTTGCGTTGCTAGCTTTTATTTACTAGCTTGCTAGCTTTGCGTTACTTGCTTGCTAGTTATCGTTGTTTATTGCTAGCTTGCTCTGCGTTCATTGCTTCTTAGCTTTGCGTTACTAACTTGCATTCTTTGCGTTGCTAGCTTCTTAGTTTCCGTTGGTAACTTGTTAACTTTGGGTTGCTAGCTTGCTAGCTTTGCGTTGTTTCTTGCTAGCTTGTTAACTGTGCGTTGCTACCTTGCTAGCTTTGCGTTTCTAGCTTACTAGCTTGCGTTGCTAACTTGCTAGTGTTGCGTTTCTAGCTTGATAGCTTTTTGTTTCTAGCTTGCTAGATTTGAGTTGTAGCTTGCTAGCTTTATGTTGCTAGCTTGCTGTATTTGTGTTGCTAGCTTGCTAGCTTTGCTTTGCTAGCTTGCTAGCTTTGAGTTGCTAGCTTGCTAACATTGCGTTGTTAGCTTGCTAGCTTTCCGTTGCTAGTTTGAAAGCTTTGCTTTGCTACCTTGCTAGTTTTGCGTTGCTAGTTTGCTAGCTATGCGTTGCCTGCATTCTTGTTTCCTTAGCTTTGCTAGCTTGCCTGCTGGCTTTGATTTTCTGGTTTGCTATCTTTACGCGAGCTTGCTACCTTTGCGTTGCGAACTTGCTAGTTTTGTTTTGTTAACTTGATAGCTTTGCGTTGCTTTTTTGCTATCTTTGCCTTGCTAGCTTGCTAGTATTGAGTTCCCTGCTTGTTAGCTATGCGTTTCTAGTTTGCTAGCTTTGCGTTGCTAGCTTGCTAGCATTGCGTTGCTATCTTTGTATATTTTGGTTGTTTGCTTGCTTGCTTTGTGTTGCTTCCTTGCTTGCTTGCTATGGTTTTTTCATGCTATTTTCCGTTGTTAGCTTGCTAGCTTTGCGTTGCTTTCTCTCCAGTTTTGCGTTGCTAGCTTGCTAGCTTTGCGTTGCTATCTGGCTATCTTTGCAATGCTAGCTTGCTAGCTTTGCGTTTATAGCTTGGTAACTATGCGTTGATATTTAGTTTGCTTTGCGTTGCTAGCTTGCTACCTTTGCTTTGCTAGCCTGCTTGCTTTGCTTTTCTCGCTTGCTAGTTTTGCTTTGCTTGTTTGCTAGGTTTGCCTTGTTAGCTTGCTTTTTTACCTTTCTCTCTGGCTAGATTTGCGTTTCTATTTTCTAGCATTGCGTTGCTACTTTGCTAGCTTTCCGTTCCCAGCTTGCCAGCTTTGTGTTGCTAGCTTGCTATCTTGTTTATTTTGCATTGCTAGCTTGCTAGATTTGCGTTGCTAGCTTCCTAGTTTTGCGATGCTATCTTGCTCGTTTGCGTTGCTAGATTGATAGCTATTCGATGCTTGCTAGCTAGCTTTACGTTGCTAGCTTTGCGTCACTAGCTTGCTGGTTTTGCGAAGTAAGCTTGCTAGCTTTGCTTTTATTCTTGCTTGCTTGCTCTGCGTTCCTTGCTTGCTAGATTTGTGTTGCTAACTTGCTAGTTTGCGTTGTTAGCTTCCTAGCTTTGCGTTGCTATCTTGCTAGATTTGCGTTGCTAGCTTGGTAGGTTTTGCGTTGCTAGCTTGCTATATTTGCGTAGCTATCTTGCTAGATTTAATTTCTATCATGCCAGCGTTGCGTTGATACCTTGCTAGCTTTTCGTTGCTAGCTTGTTAGCTTTGCGTTGCTAGCTTTTAATTTTTCCGTTGCTAACTTGCTATCTTTGCGTTGCCAGCTTGCTAGATTTGCGTTACTAGCTTGTTAGCTTTGCATTGCTAGCTTGCTAGCTTTGCGTTCCTAGCTTGCTAGCTTTGCTTTGCTAGATTGCTAGCTTTGCGTTGCTAACTTTGTGTTGCTAGCTTGCTAGCATTTCGTTGCTAACTTCCTAGCATTCCATTGTTGCCCGCTAGATTTGCGTTGCTACATTTATAGCTTGCTAGATTTGCGATGCTAGCTAGCTAAGAACCCGTTGCTAGCTTGCTAGCTTTGCGTTGCTAGCTTGCTATTTCTGCGTTTCTAGATTGCTAGCTTTGCGTTGCAAGCTTGCTAAATTTCCGTTTCAAACTTGCTAGCTTTGCGTTTCTACTTTGCTAGCTTTGCGTTGCTATCATGCTAGCTTTGAGTTCCTTGCTTGCTTTCTCTGCGTTGTTTTGCTTGCTTTACATTGCTAGCTTGATAGCTTATTTGCTTTGCGTTGTTTGTTTGATAGCATTACGTTTCTAGCTTGCTAGCTTTGCGTTGCAAGCTTTTTAGCTTTACGTTGCTAGCCTACTAAATTTTCGTCTCTTGCCATGCGTTGCTAACTTGCTAGCTATCCGTTGCCTGTTTGCTAGCTTTCCGTTGCTATCATGCTTGCTTGCTTTGCGTAACTTGCTTGCTTTACTTTGCTTGCTAGTTTGCATGCTTTCGTTGCCAGCTTGCTTGCTTTTCGTTGCATGATTGCTTGCTTGCTATGGGTTGTTTGCATACTTGCTTGCTTTGTGTTGCTAGCTTCCTAGCTTTTCGTTGCTAGCTTTTTATCTTTGCGTTGCTAGCTTGCTTGCATTCCGTTGTTTTCTTGTTTGCTTTGCGGTTTTGATAGCTAGCTTTGCGTTTTTAACTTACTTGATTGCGTTGCTAGCTTGCTAGATTTGCGTTGCAAGCTTGCTAGATTTGTGTTGCTAGCTTGCTACATTGTGTTGCTTGGTTGCTAAGTTTACGTTGCTTCTTTGATTGCTTGCTAGATTTGCGTTGCTAGCTTGCTGGTTTTGGATGCTAGCTTGCTAATTTTGCGTTGATATCTTGCTAGCTTTGCGTTGCTAATTTGATAAATTTGCATTCCTAGCTTGCTAGCTTTGCGTTGTTAGATTGCCAGGTTTGCCTTGCTAGCTTGATAGCTTTGATTTGCTTCCTTGTTTGCTATGCGTTTCTTGCTTGCTTGTGTTGCATTTATTGCTTGCTATCTATAATTTGCTAGCTTGCTAGCTTTGAGTTGCAGGTTTGCAAGCTTTGCATTGCTAGCGTGCTAGATTTCGGTTGTTAGCTTGCTAGCTTCCCGTTGCTAGCTTGCTAGCTTTGCGTTGCTTGCTTGCTTGCTGGCTTTGGGTTTCTTGCTTGCTAACTTTACGTTCCTAGCTTGCCAGCATTGCCTTACTAGCTTGCTAGTTTTCCGTTGGTAGCTTGGTTTCCTTGCGTTGTACCTTGCTTTCTTGCTTGCGTTTCTTGCTTGCTAGCTTTGCGTTGTTAGCTTGTTAGCTTTGCGTTGCTAGGTTGCTAACATTCCGTTGCTTGCTTGATAACTTTGCTTTGCTAGTTTGCTAGCATTCGTTGCTTGCAGGCTAATTTGCTTTTCTAGCTTGGTATATTTTGCGTTTCCAGCTTGTAAGCTTTGCGTTACTAGCTTGCTAGCTCTTAGTTGCTAGCAAGCTAGCTTTGCTTTGCTAGCTTGCTAGCTTTTTATTTTTTTGCTAGCTTGATAGCTTTGCGTTGCTAACTTCCTACATATGCGTTGCTATCTTGCTAGCTTTGCGTTGCTAGCTTGCTAGCTTTTTATTTTTTTGCTAGCTTGATAGCTTTGCGTTCCTAACTTCCTACATGTGCGTTGCTATCTTAGTAGCTTTGCGTTGCTAGCTTGCTAGATTTAAAATGCTAGCTTGCTCTCTTTCCGTTGCTAGCTTGAGATATTTGCGTTGCTAGCACGCCAGCTTTGCGTTATAACCTTGCTAGCTTTGCGTTGCCAGCTTACTTGTTTTGCGTTGCTAGCTTGCAAACTTTGCGTTGTAGCTTGCTAGCTTTGCGTTACTAACTTGCTAGCTTGCCAAATTTGCGTTGCTATCTTGCAAGATTTGCGTTGCTAGCTTCCTAATTTGCGTTGCTTTTTTGCAACCATAGCGTTTCAAGCTTGCTAGCTTTCCATTGCTATCTTGATAGCTTTCCGTTACTAGTTTACTAAATATTCGTTGCTAGCCTGCGAGCTTTCTTACGTTGCATTGCTAGCTTTCTAAAATTGCCATGCTATCTGGCTAGTTTTGCTTTTTTAACTTGCTATCTTTAAAATGCTAGCTTGCTAGCTTTGCGTTGTAAGCTTGCTTGCTTTGCGTTGCTAGCTTGCTAGCTTTGCGATGATTTCTTGCTTGTTTTGAGTTTCTTGCTTGCTTGCTTTGCGTTGCTAGCTTGCTAGCTTTGCGTGCTAGCTTGCTAAATTTGAGTTGCTTGCTTGATAGCTTTGCGTTGCATGTTAGATAGCTTTGCGTTGCTACCTGCTACCTTTGATTTGCTTGCTTGCTAATTTTGCGTTCCTTGCTTTCTAGATTTGCGTTGCTTGCTTGCTAGTTTTGCGTTGCAAGCTATCAGCGCATTCCTAGCATGCTAGCAATGCACAGCTAGCAAGCTAGAGACGCAAAGCTAGCAAGCAACGAAAGCAAGCTCAGTGGCAAGCAGCGAAAGTAAGCAAGGAACGCAAAGCAAGCAAGCAAACAACCCAACGCAAGGAGGCAAGGAAGAATCAAGCAAAGCAAATTAAGCAAATAAGCAAGCAACACAATGCAAGCAAGCTAGCATTCAACCGCAAAACACGCTAGCAAGCAAAGCAAAGCAAGAAAGCAAGAAGCGCAAAGCTGGCACTAAGGAAGCAAGCAAGAAAGGAAGTATTGCCAAGCAAGCAAACAAGCAAGAAACGCAAAGCAAGCAAGCAAGCAAATCAAAGCAAGTAATGTACGCAAAGCAAACACGCAAGCAAGAAATACACACCAAGCAAGGAACGCAAAGCAATCTAGCAGGGAAGCAGGCTAGCTTTGCTTTGCTAGCTTGCTAGAATTGAGTTGCTAGCTTGCCATCGTTGCGTAGCTATCTTGCTAGATTTGAGTTGCTAGCTTGCTAGGTGTGCGTTGCTAGCTTGCTAGCTTTGCTTTGCTTTCTTGCTTGCTTGCTTGCTTTGCGTTGCTAGCTTGCTAGCTTTGCGTGTTAGCTTGCTAAATTTGCGTTGCTTGCTTGATAGACTTGGGTTGCAATTTAGCTAGCTTTGCGTTGCTAGCTGCTACATTTGATTTGCTTGCTTGCTAATTTTGCGTTGCTAGCTTTCTAGATTTGCGTTGCTTGCTTGCTAATTATGCGTTGCACTCTTGCTAGCTTTTCGTTCCTAGCTTGCTAGCTTCCTGTTCCTAGCTTGCTAACTTGATAGATTAGATTTGCTAGCTTGATAGATTTAAGTTGCTAGCTTGCTAGTTCTTGCGTTGTTTACTTGCCCTCTTTGCGTTGCTACCTTGCCAGCTTTGCGTTGCTTACTTGCCAGGTTTGCGTTATTACCTTTTACCTTTGCGTTGCAAGCTTGCTATCTTTGCGTTGCTAACTTGCAAGCTTTGTGTTGCTAGCTTCTTAGCTTGCTAAATTTGCCTTGTTAACTTGCTAGCTTTGCGTTGCTAACTTGCTAGGTTTGCATTGCTAGCTGCTAATTTTGCCTTTGCTTGCTTCCTAGCAATGCGTTAATAGCTTGCTGGCTTGCGTTGCAAGCTTGCTAGCTTTGCGATTCTAGCTTGCTAGCCTTGAGTTCCTAGCTTGCTATCTTTGCGTAGCTAGCTTCCTAGCTTTGTTTTGCTAGCTTGCTAGCTTTGGGTTGCTAGCTTGCTAGCGTTGCGTACCTAGCCTGCTATCTTGCTACCTTTGCGTTACTTGATTGTAAGCTTAGCGTTGCATACTTGCTAGATTTGCGTTGCAATATATCAGCGAATTCCTAGCATGCTAGCAATGAAAATGTAGCAAGCTAGAGACGCAAAGTTAGCAAGCAACGAAAGCAAGCTTAGTGGCAAGCAACGAATGTAAGCAAGGTATGCAAACAAGCAAGCAAGCAACCCAACGCAAGGAGGCAAGGACGAATCAAGCAACGCAAATTAAGCAAATAAGCAAGCAACACAAAGCAAGCAAGCTAGCCAGAAAAAACCGCAAAACACGCTAGAAAGCAAAGCAAAGCAAGAAAGCAAGAAGCGCAAAGCTGGCACTATGGAGGCAAGCAAGAAAGGAAGTAATGCCAAGCAACCAAACAAGCAAGAAACGGAAAGGAAACAAGCAAGCAAATCAAAGCAAGTAATGTACGCAAAACAACAACGCAAGCAAGAAACACAAACCAAGCAAGGAACGCAAAGCAAAATATCAGGGAAGCAGGCTAGCTTTGCTTTGCTAGCTTGCTAGAATTGAGTTGCTAGCTTGCTATCTTTGCGTAGCTATCTTGCTAGATTTGAGTTGCTAGCTTGCTAGGTTTGCGTTGCTAGCTTGCTAGCTTTGCGTTGCTGGCTTGCTAGGTTTGCATTGCTTGCTTGCTTTCTTTGCGTTTCTTGCCTGCTAACATTGCGTTGCTAGTTTGCTGGCTTTGCGTTGCTAGCTGGCTAGCTATGCGTTGCTAGCTTGCTAGCTTCGGTTTGCTATCTTGGTAGATTTGCGTTGCTAGATCGCCAGCTTTGTATTTCTAGCTTGCTAGGTATGCTTTTTCAGCATGGTAGCTATGCGATTCTAGGTTGCTAGATTTGCGTTGCTAGCTTGCTATCTTTGCTTTGCTTACTTGCTTGCTTGCTTGCTTTGCGTTGCCTGTTTGCTTCCTTAATTTGCGTTTCTTGCTTGCTTGCTCTGCGTTGCTAGCTTGCTAGCTTTGCGTTAATAGCTTGCTAGATTTATGTTACTAGCTTGCTAGCTTGCGTTGCAAGCTTGCTAGGTTTGCGTTTCTAGCTTGCTTGCTTTGCATTTATAGCTTGCTAGCTTTGTGATAGTTGCTTGCTTTGCGTCGCTTGCTTGCCTGCTTCCTATAAGATTCTTGCATGCTATTTTGATTTGCTAGCTTGCTAGTTTTGCGTTGCTTGCTTGCTAGATTTGCGTAGCTTACTTGCTAGCTATGCGATGCTAGCTTGCTAGCTTTGCGATGCTAACTTGCTAGCTTTGCGTTGCTAGCTTGCTAACTATGTGTTGCTCTTTTGCTAGCCTTGCTTTCCTAGCTATCTAGCTTTGCTTTGCTACCATGCTTGCTTTTCGCTGCAAGCTTGCTTGCTTTGGTTGCCAGCTTGCTAAGTTTTTCTCTCAAGCTTGCTTGATTTGAGTTTCTAGCTTGCTATCTGTGCGTTGCTAGCTTGCTAGCTTTCCGTTGATAGCTTGCTAGCTTTGCTTTACCAGCTTCCTAGCTTGCTATTTTTGCATTGCAAGCTTTGTAGCTTTACATTGCTAGCTTGCTAGCTTTGCGTTATTAACTTGCTAGTTTTGCGCTGCTAGCTTGATAGCATTGGGTTGCAAGCTTGCTAGATTTGCGTTGCTGGCCTTGCGTTGCTAGCTTTTCGTTACTGGCTTGCTAGCTTTGCGTTACTTGCTTGCTAGTAATCGTTTTTTCTTGCTTGCTTGCTCTGCCTTCATTGCTTGCTAGCTTTGCGTTACTAGCTTGCTTTCTTTGCGTTGCTCGCTTCTTAATTACCGTTGGTAACTTGCTCGCTTTGCGTTGCTAGCTTGCTAGCTTTGCTTTGCTTGCTTGCTAAGTTGTTAAGTTTGCGTTGCCACCTTGCTAGCTCTGCGTTGCTAGCTTACTAGCTTGCGTTGCTAGCTTGCTAATGTTGGGTTTATAGCTTGATAAATTTGGTTTCTAGCTTGATAAATTTGGTTTCTAGCTTGCTAGATTTGAGTTGTTAGCTTGCTAACTTTTTGTTGCTAGCTTGCTATATTTGCTTTGCCAGCTTGCTAGCTTTGCTTTGCTAGCTTGCTAGCTTTGAGATGCTAGCTTGCTAACATTGCGTTGTTGGCTTGCGAGCTTTCCGTTGCTAGTTTGAAAACTTTGCATTGCTAACTTGCTAGATTTGCTTTGCTGGTTTGCTAGCTATGCGTTGCCTGCATGCTTGTTTGCTTAGCTTTGCTAGCTTGCTTGCTTGCTTTGCGTTTCTTGTTTGCTATCTTTAAGCGAGCTTGCTACTTTTGCGTTGCGAGCTTGCTAGTTTTGTTTTGTTAACTTTCTTGCTTTGCGTTTCTTGTTTACTATCTTTGCGTTGCTAGCTTGCTAGGTTTGAGTTCCCTGCTTGTTAGCTATGCGTTGCTTGTTTGCTAGCTTTGCGTTGCTAGCTTGCTAGCATTGCTTTGCTATCTTGCTATCTTTTGGTTGTTTGCTTGATTGCTTTGCGTTGCTTCCTTGCTTGCTTGCTATGGTTTCTTCATGCTATTTTCCGTTGTTAGCTTGCTAGCTATGCGTTGCTTTCTCTCCAGCTTTGCGTTGCTAACTTGCTAGCTTTGCGATGCTAGCTGGCAAAGTTTGCCTTGTTAGCTTGCTTTTTTACGTTTCTATCTGGCTAGATTTGCGTTTCTAGTTTGCTAGCATTTCGTTGCTACTTTGCTAGCTTGCTAGCTTGGTTATTTTGCATTGCAAGCTTGCTAGATTTGAGTTGCTACCTTCTTAGTTTTGCGTTGCTATCTTGCTCGCTTTGCGTTGCTAGCTTGATAGATATTCGTTGCTTGCTTGCTAGCTTTGCGTTGCTAGCTTGCTAGCTTTGTTTTATTCTTGCTTGCTTGCTCTGCGTTCCTTGCTTGCTAGTTTTGTGTTGCTAACTTGCTAGTTTGCGTTGCTAGCTTCTTAGCTTTGCGTTGCTATCTTGCTAGATTTGCGTTGCAAATTATCTAGTTTCGCGTTGCTAGCTTGCAAGTTTTCCGTTGTTAGATTCCTAGCTTGCTAGATATTCGTTGCTAGCTTGCTAGCTTTGCGTTCTACCTTGCTAAATTTTCCTCGCTAACTTCCCACATTTGCGTTACTAGCTTGCTAAATTTGCGTTGTTGGCTTGCCAGCTTTGCTTTTCTAGCTTTGCTTTGCTAGCTTGTTATCTTTGCGTCGTTAGCTTGCTAGCTTTATTTTGCTAGCTTGCTAGCTTTACGTTGATTGCTTGCTTGCTTGCTTTGGTTTGCCTGCTTTCTTTCTTGCTTTGCTTTCATGCTTGTTAGCATTGCGTTGATAGTTTGCTAGCTTTGCGTTGCTTGCTTGCTAGCTTAGCTTTGATAACCTGCTAGCTTTGCATTGGTTGCTTGCTTGCTTTTCGTTTCATGCTTGCTATCTCTGCGTTGCTAGCTTTCTAGCTTTGAGTTGCTAGCTTTCTAGGTTTGCTTTTCTAACTTGATAGATTTGCGTTGCTATTTAGCTATCTTTGCGATGCTAGCTTGCTACTTTTGCGTTTCACCCTTTCTAGCTATGCGTTGTTAGCATGCTAATTTTCGTTGCCTCCTTGCTAGAATTGCGTTGATAGCTTGCTAGCTTTGTGGTAGTTGCTTGCTTGCTTTCCGTTGCTTGCTTGCTTGCTTGCTATACGTTTCTTCCATGCCCCTTTGCGTTGCTAGCTTGCTAGATTTGCGTTGCTTGCTTGCTAGATTTGCGTAGCTAGCTTGCTAGATTTTCGTAGCTAGCTGGATTACTTTGATTTGCTAGCTGGGTAGATTTGCGTTGCTAGCTTGCTAGCTATGCGTTGCGATTTTGCTAGCTTTGCGTTGCTAGCTTGCTAACTTTGCGTTTCTTGCATGCTTGTTTGTGTTGCTAGCTTGCTTGTTTGGCGTTGTTAGCTTGCTACGTTTGCCTTGCTACCTTGCTTGTTTTGCGTTGCTAGCTTGCAAGATTTGCATTTCTAGCTTGCTAGCTTTGCGTTGCAAGCTTTCTAGCTTTGCGTTGCTAGCTTGCTAGCTTTCCGTTGCTAGCTTGCTAGCTTTGCGTTGCCAGCTTGCTAGCTTGCTTGTTTTGAATTGCAAGCTTGCTAGCTTTGCGTTGCTTGCTTGCTATCTTTGCTTTGCTAACATGCTAGCTTTGCACTGCTAGCTTGATAGTTTTGCGTTGCTAGCTTGCTAGCTTTGCGTTGCTTGCTTGCTAACTTTGCTTTGCTAACATGCTAGCTTTGCGCTGCTAGCTTGATAGTTTTGCGTTGCTAGCTTGCTAGATTTGCGTTGCTGTTTTGCGTTGCTAGCTTTTCGTTAATAGCTTGCTAGCTTAGCATTGCTCGCTTGCTAGTTTGCGTTGCTTTCTTGCTTGCTTGCTCTGCGTTCATTGCTTGCTAGCTTTGCGTTACCAATTTGCTTTCTTTGGGTTGCTAGCTTCCTAGATTTGCTTATGTAACTTGCTAGCTTTGCGTTGCAAGCTTGCTAACTTTGCGTTGCTAACGTGCTAGCTTTGCGTTGCTAGCTTGTTAGCTTTGCGTTGCTACATTGATAGCTTTGCGTTACTAGCTTGCTAGTTTGCGTTGCTAGATTTCTAGTTTTGCGTTTCTAGCTTGATAACTTTAGGAGTCTAGCTTGCTAGCTTTAATTTGCTAGCTTGCTAGCTTTGCGTTGCTAGCTTGCTAGCTTTGCGTTGCTAGCTTGCTCTCTTTGGGTTGCTAGCTTGCTAACTTTGCTTTGCTAGCTTCCTAGCTTTCCGTTGCTAGTTTCAAAACTTTGCGTTGCTAACTTTCTAGCCTTGCGTTACTAGCTTGCTAGTTTTGTGATGCTTGCATGCATGCTTGCTTACTTTGCGTCTCTCGTTTTCTATCTTTACGTAGCTAGCTTGCTACCTTTGCGTTGCTAGTTTGTTAGGTTTGCGTTGCTAACTTGTTAGCTTTGCGTTGCTAGTTGGCTATATCTGCGATGCTAGCTTGCTAGATTTTAGTTCTTTGGTTGCTAGCTATGAATTTCTAGTTTGATAACATTGGGTTGTTAGCTTGCTAGTTTTGCGTTGAATTCTTGCCAGATTTGCGTTTTTAGTTTTCTAGTTTTGCGTAGCTAGCTTTCTATCTTTGCGATGCTAGCATGCTAGCTTTGCGTTGCCAGCTTGATAGATATGCGTTGCTATTTTGCTTGCTTAGCGTTGCTAGCTTGCTACCATTGCGTTGCTAGCCTGCTTGCTTTGCGTTTCTAGCTTGCTAGTGTTGCGTTGCTATCTTGCTAAGTTTGCCTTGTTAGCTTGCTTTTATATGTTGCTCTCTTGCTAGATTTCCCTTTATAATTTGCTTGCTTTGCGTTGCTTCATGATTTGTTTATTCCGTCTTGCAGTGCATACACTTATCTATCTTCTTCTCTCACTTTCACTACATGTTTCGGCATAAGAATGCCATCTTCAGGTGCTACTCAATTCACGTCAAACTAGTACATTTTATGCCTTGTCTTCACTTTAAAATAACTAAAATATATGTCCATCATATATATTGACAAATGTCAATCGTAAAAATATTAAAACTGTTCAGGGTTCCCGATCGCTACGTCGTATCTTATTACGCCAGTCCTGTTCATCCTAGTCTGTTGGAGCTCTTCTTCCCTATCGTGTATATCTGCAACGTGAATTTGTATTCATTAATACTGTGTTCCGTATTTTATCTATTACTTGTGGTATTATAACTTTTAATAATACTCACTGTGTTTCTGTTGCGTCTTGTTCTCGCGACTGCGTGCGTTATGCT
>NW_019727113.1:29652-43576 GCF_002891405.2 Cryptotermes secundus | reverse complement strand
ACACACACACACATACCCAGCAGACCCAATAGCATAACGCACGCAGTCGCGAGAACAAGACGCAACAGAAACACAGTGAGTATTATTAAAAGTTATAATACCACAAGTAATAGATAAAATACGGAACACAGTATTAATGAATACAAATTCACGTTGCAGATATACACGATAGGGAAGAAGAGCTCCAACAGACTAGGATGAACAGGACTGGCGTAATAAGATACGACGTAGCGATCGGGAACCCTGAACAGTTTTAATATTTTTACGATTGACATTTGTCAATATATATGATGGACATATATTTTAGTTATTTTAAAGTGAAGACAAGGCATACAATGTACTAGTTTGACGTGAATTGAGTAGCACCTGAAGATGGCATTCTTATGCCGAAACATGTAGTGAAAGTGAGAGAAGAAGATAGATAAGTGTATGCACTGCAAGACGGAATAAACAAATCATGAACTTAAATCAGTGCAACAGGACGCTAAAATATAACTTTGCGTTGCTTCTTTGCTAGCTTTCCGTTGCAAGCTTGCTAGCTTTGTTTTTCTAGCTTGCTAGCTTGCTAATTTTGCATTGCTAGCTTGCTAGTTTTGCGTTGCTAGCTTGCTAGTTTTTCCTTGCTAACTTTCTCATTTTGTGTTCCTAGCTTGATAGCTTTGCGTTGCTTGCTTGCTAGTTTTGCTTCGCTAGCTTTGCGTTAGTAGCTTGCTGGTTTTGCGTTGCTAGTTAGCTAGCTTTACGTTGCTACCTTGCTAGATTTGCGTTGCTAGCTTGCTAAGTTTTCGTTGTTAGCTTGATATATATTCGTAATAAGCTTGCTAGCTTTCGTTTCTAACTTGCCAGCTTTGCGTTGTTATCTTGATAGCTTTCGTCGCTAGTTTGTTAGCTTTGCGTTCTAGCTTGCTAGATTTGCTTTTATAGCTTGCTACCTTTGAGTTGCTAGCTTGCTAGTTTTTGCGTTGCTAGCTTGCTAGCTTTGCGTTGCTTTCTTGTTTTGCGTTGCTGTCTTGTTTGCGTAGCTAGCTTGTTTGCGTTGCTAGCCTGATTTTCTTTACTATTCTGCTTTGCGTAGCTAGCCTCTTATGCGTTGCCTGCTGCGTTGCCTTCTTGCCGGCTAGCCTGCTTGACTTCTTACCTGTTTGATTGCTTTCCTGCTGAATTGCTTTGCGTTCCTTGCTTGCTTTGATTTGTTTGCTTTCTTTGCTTTGCGTTGCTTGCGTTCTTGCTTTGTTTCCATGCAAGCTTGCCTGGCGGGGTCTCGCTTGGTTGCTTGCTTGCTTTGAGTTGCTTGCTTGCAAGCTTTGCGTTGCTAGCATGCTGATTTTCGTTACTAGCCTGTTTGAGTTGCCTGCCTGCGTAGCCTGCTTGTCGGCTTGACTGCTTGCCTGCTTGATTGCTTTCCTGCTGTCCTGCTTTGCGTTCCTTGCTTGCTTTGCTTCCTTTGCTTTCTTGATTGTTTGCGTTGTTTGCTAATTTGCTTTGCTTTCCTTTCTAGTTTGCATGGCTAATCTTTCTTGCTTCCTTGCTAGCTTTCCGTTGCTAGCTTGCTAGCTTTGCGTTGCTAACTTGCTAGCTTTGTGTTGCTATCTTTGCGTAACTAGCTTGCTAGCTTTGCGTTGCTAGCTTGTTAGTTTGAGTTGTTTCTTGCTTGGAAGCTTTGCGTTTCTTTCTTGCTAGCTTTGCGTTGTTAGCTTGCTAGCTTTGCGTTGCTTACTTGCTAATATTGCGTTGCTAGCTTGCTACCTTTGCGTTGCTAGCTTGCTAGCTTTGCGTTGCCAGCTTGCTAGCTTTGCTTTACAAGCTTGCTACCTATGCGTTGCTAGCTTTGCTAGCTTTGCGTTGCTAGCTTGCTAGCTTTGCATTTCTAGCATGCAAGCTTTTCTTTGCTGGCCTCGTAGCTTTATAGATTTGCCTTGTTAGCTTGCTAAATTTGCGTTGCTAGCTTACAAGCTTTGCGTTGCTTCCTTGCTTGCTTGCTTTAGATTCCTTGCTTGCTTTGCGTTTGTTACTTCCTAGCTTTGCGTTGTTAGGTTGCTATCTTTGCGTTGCTAGCTTGCTAACTTTGCTTTGCTAGCTTGCTAAGTTTGCGTTGCTACATTTGTGTTGCTAGCTTGCTAGATTTTCGTTCCTAACTTGCTAGCTTTCCATTGTTGCCCACTAGATTTGCGTTACTAGTTTGATAGCTTGCTAGATTTGCGATGCTAGCTTGCTATATTTGCATTTCTAGCACGCTAGCTTTGCGTTGTTACCTTGCTAGCTTTGTGTTGCTGGCTTGCTATCTGTGCTTTTCTAGCTTGCTAGTTTTGCGTTGCTAGCATTCTATCTTAGCGTTCTTGCTTGCTAGCTTTACGTTGCTAGGTTGCTAGCTTTACGTTGCTTGCTTCCTTGTTTGCTTTCGTTTGCCTGCTTTCTTTCTTGGTATGCGTTTATTTCTTGTTATTTTCCGTTAATAGTTTGCTAGCTTTGCGTTGCTTGTCAGATTTGTGCTGCTAGCTTGCTAGCTTTGCGTTGCTTGCTTGCTTGCTTTTCGTTCCTTGCTTGCTATCTTTGCGTTGCTAGCATGCTAACTTTGCGTTACAACCTTGCTACCATTGCTTTGCAAGTTTGCTAGCTTTGTGAGAGTTGCTTGCTTGCTTGCTTTCCGTTGCTTGCTTGCATGCTTGCTATAAGTTTTGCATGCTCATTAGCGGTGCTAGCTTGCTAGATTTGCGTTGCTTGGTTGGTAGCTTTGCGTAGCTAGCTTGTTATCTTTGCGTAACTAGCTGGCCACCTTTTAGCGATTCTAGCTTGCTAGATTTGCTTTGCTAACTTGCTATGTATGCGTTGCTATTTTGCTAATTTTGAGTTGATATCTTGCTAGATTTGCGTTGCTAGCATGCTTGTTTGCGTTGCTAGCTTGCATGTTTGCTTTGCTAGCTTGCTAGATTTGCGTTTCTAGCTTGCTAGCTTTGCGTTGTTCCTTGCTAGCTTTCCGTTCCTAGCTTGCTAGCTTTTCGTTGCCAGCTTCCTAGCTTGCTAGTTTTGCAATTCAAGCTTGCTATCTTTGCGTTGCTAGCTTGCTAGCTTGGCGTTGCTTACTTGCTACCTTTGCGCTGCTAGCTTGATAGCTTTGCGTTGGTAGCTTGCTAGATTTGCGTTGCTGTCTTTCCGTTGCTAGCTTTTCGTTAATAGCTAGCTATCTTTGCGTTGCTTGCTTGCTAGTTTTCGTTATTTTCTTGCTTGCTTGCTCTGCGTTCATTGCTTGCTAGCTTTGCGTTGCTAGCTTGCTAGCTTGGCGTTGCTTACTTGCTACCTTTGCGCTGCTAGCTTGATAGCTTTGCGTTGGTAGCTTGCTAGATTTGCGTTGCTGTCTTTCCGTTGCTAGCTTTTCGTTAATAGCTAGCTATCTTTGCGTTGCTTGCTTGCTAGTTTTCGTTATTTTCTTGCTTGCTTGCTCTGCGTTCATTGCTTGCTAGCTTTGCGTTACTAGCTTGCTACCTAGCGTTGCTAGCTTGCTATGTTTGCGTTTCTAGATGGATAGCTTTAGGTTTCTAGCTTGCTTGTTCTGATTTGCTAGCTTGCTAACTTTGCGTAGCTAGCTTGCTAACTTTGCGTTGGTATCTTGCTAGCTTTGCGTTGCTAGCTTGCTAGCTTTGCGTTGCT
This sequence comes from Cryptotermes secundus, assembly GCF_002891405.2. NCBI lineage: Eukaryota > Metazoa > Arthropoda > Insecta > Blattodea > Kalotermitidae > Cryptotermes > Cryptotermes secundus. The sequence goes on along the minus strand of NW_019727113.1, from coordinate 39,931 downwards.
TGCATGCTTGCTTTCTTAGCTTTGCTAGCTTGGTTGCTTGCTTTACGTTTCTTGTTTGGTATCTTGACCTTGCTAGCTTGCTACCTTTGCGTTTCTAGCTTGCTAGCTTTGCGTTGCTAACTTGATAGCTTTGCGTTGCTAGTTGGCTATCTTTGCGTTGATAGTTTGCTTGTTTTACGTTACTAGGTTTGCGTTTTTAGCTTGCTTTTATACGTTGCTAGCTGGAAAGATTTGCGTTTATAATTTGCTAGCTTTGCGTTGCTACTTTGCTAGCTTTCCGTTGCATGATTGCTCGCTTTGTGTTGCTAGCTTGTGAAATTGCTGATTTTGCATTGCTATTTTGCTAGCTTTGCGTTGCTAACTTGATAGTTTTGCGTTGCTAAATTCCTCGCTTTCGTTGCTACCTTGTAGCTTTGCGTTGCTTGCTTGCTAGCTTTGCGTTGCTAGCTTTGCGTTACTGGCTTGCTGGGTTTGCGTAGCTAGCTTCCTAGAATTGCTTTTTTCTTTCTTGCTTGTTCTGCGTTTCTTGCTTGCTTGCTTTATGTTGCTAATTTGCTAGCTTTGTGTTGCTAGCTTCCTAGATTTGCGTTTCTAGTTAGCTAATTTTGCGTTGCTAAGTTGCGAGATTGTCGTTGCTAGCTTGCTAATTTTGCGTTTAAGCTTGCTATATTTATGTAGCTAGCTTGCTAGTTTTCTTTTCTAGCTTGCCAGGTTTGCGTTTTTATCTTGCTAGTTTTCGTTGCTAGTTTGCTAGCTTTGCGTTCCTAGCTTGCTAGCTTGATAGCTAGGGTTGCTATCTTTCTAGATTTGCTTTGTTAGATTGCTAACTTGCTAGGTATTCGTTGCTAGCTTGGTAGCTTTGCATTCTAGCTTGCTAGTTTTGCCTTGCTAGCTTGCAAGATATGCGTTACAAGCATGGTAATTTTGCTTTGCGAGCTTGTAGATTTGCGTTGCTAGCTTGCTAGATACTCGTTGCTTGCTTTCTAACTTTGCGTTCTAGCTTGCTAAATTTGCCTTTATAGCTTTCAAAATTTCCTTTGCTAGCTTGCTAGTTTTTGCATTTCTAGCTTGCTAGCTTTGCTTTGCTTCCTTGCTTTGCGTTGCTGTCTTGCTTTGCGTTGCTAGCTTGCTAGCTTTGCGTTTTTAGATTGCTATCTTGCTAGATATATATTGCTTGCTTGCTAGATTTTCTTAGCTAGCTTCCTTGTTTGCGTTGCTTGCTTGCTTGTTTTCGTTTCTTGCTTGCTATCTTTGGGTTGCAAGCCTGCTAGCTTTGCATTGCAAGCTTGCTAGATTTGCGTTGCTAACTCGATAGCATTGCGTTGCTAGTTGGCTATTTTTGCGGTGCTAGTTTCCTAGATTTGCGTTACTAGCTGGCAAGGTTTGCCTTCTTAGCTTGCTTTTATACGTTGCTAGCTGGAAAATTTGCTTTTATAATTTGCTAGCTTTGCGTTGCTAACTTGATACATTTGCGTTGCTATTTGGCTATCTTTGCGCTCCTAGCTTGCTAATTTGCGTTGCTATCTTGCTAGTTATGCGTTACTAGCATGCTAACTTTGCGTTGCTTCCTTGCTAGCATTGCGTTGCTATCATGCTAGTTTTGTAATAGTTGCCTGTTTGCCTTCTTTCCGTTGCTTGCTTGCTTGTTTGCTATACGTTTCTCGTATGCTTTTTACTTTGCTAGCTTGCTAGATTTGCTGTGCCTGCTTGCTAGCTTTGCGTTACTAGCTTGCTTTCTTTACGTTGCTAACTTCCTAGCTTTGCGTTGCTAGCTTTCTAGCTTTGCGTTGCTAGCTTGCTAGCTCTGCGTTGCTAGCGTGCTGTTTGCGTTGCTAGCTTGCTAGCTTGTTAGTTTTGCGTTGCTACCTTGCTAGTTTTGCGTTAAAATGTTCCTAAATTGCTTTGCTAGCTTTCTAGTTTTATGTTCCTAGCTTGATAGCTTTAGGTTTCTAGCTTGCTAGCTTTGAGTTCCTAGATTTGCGTTGCTAGCTTGCTAGATTTGCCTTGCTAGCTTGCTAGATTTGCTTTGCTAGATTGCTAGAATTGCGTTGCTACCTTTCTAGCTTTTCGTTGATAGCTTGCTAGCTTGATAGATTTTCTTTTTTAGCTTGATAGCTTTGCGTTGCTAACCTCCTAGATATGCGTTGCTATCTTGCTAGTTTTGGTTGCTAGCTTGCTATCTTTAAGTTGCTAACTTGCTCTCTTTGCGTTACTAGCATGCCAGATTTGCGTTATAACGTTGTTAGCTTCGCGTTGCCAACTTGCTAGCTTTGCGTTTCCAGCTTACTTGTTTTGCGTTCCCAGCTTGCTAGCTTTCCGTTGTAGCTTGCTAGCTTTGCGTTGCTTACTTGCTAGCTTGCTAGATTTGCGTTGCTATCTTGCAAGCTTTGCGTTGCTAGCTTGCTAGTTTGCTTTGCTAGCTTGCTACCATAGCTTTTCTAGCTTGATTGCTTTTCATTGATAGCTTGATAGATTTCCGTTGCTAGTTTGCTAAATATGCGTTGCTAGCTTACAAGCCTTCTAGCTTTGCGTTGCAAGCTTTGTAAATTTGCCTTGCTATCTGGCTAGTTTTGCTTTTCTAGCTTGCTATCTTTCGGGTGCTAGCATGCTAGGTGTGCGTTGCCAGCTTGCTAGCTTTGCGTTGCTTTCTTGTTGCTTTGAATTTCTTGCTTGCTAGCTCTGCGTTGCTTGCTTGCTACCTTTGCGTTGCTAGCTTGCTAACTTTGCTTTGTTATCTTGCTATTTTTGAGTTGCCAGCTTGCTATATTTGCGTTGCTTGCTTGCTAGTATTGCTTTGCTATCTTGCTAGATTTTCGTTTCTAGCTTGCTAGCTTCATGTTGCTAGCTTGCTAACTTAATAGATTATCTTTTCTAGCTTGCTAGTTTTGCGTTGTTAGCTTGCTAGTTTTTCCTTGCTAACTTTCTCATTTTGCGTTCCTAGCTTGATAGCTTTGCGTTGCTAACTTGCCAGCTTTGCGTTGCTAGCTCTTAGCTTGTTAAATTTGCGTTGTTAGCTTGCTAGCTTTGCGTTGCTAGCTGCTAGTTTTGTGTTGCTAGCCTCCTAGAATTGCGTTAATATCTTGCTAACTTGCGTTGCTAGCTTGCTAACTTTGCGTTTCTAGCTTGCTAGCTTTGAGTTGCTAGCTTGCAATCTTTGCGTTGCTACCTTGCTATCTTTGCTTTGTTAGCTTACTAGCATTGCGTTGCTAGCTTCCTAGCTTTGCGTTGCTAGCTTGCTACCTTTGGGTTGCTAGCTTGCTAGCTTTGAATTCCTAGCCTGCTATCTTGTTAGATATGCTTTACTAGATTGTTAGCTTAGCGTTGCTAGCTTGCTAGCTTTGCGTTGCAAACTAACAGCGAATTCCTAGCAAGCTAGCAACGCAAAGCTAGCAAGCTAGCAACGCAAAGCTAGCAAGCTAGCAACGCAAAGCTAGCAAGCTGGAGACTCAAAGATAGCAAGCAAGAAACGCAAAGTAAGCAAGAATGTACACATACAATGAAAGCAAGCAAGCAACGAAAGCAAGCTGAGTGGCAAGCAACGAAAGCAAGCAAGGTACTCAAAGCAGGCAAGCAAACAACCCCACGCAAGGAGGCAAGGAGGAAACCAAACAACGCAAATTAAGCAAACAAGAAACAACACAATGCAAGCAAGCAAGCAAGCAAACAACGACAAAAAATTAGCAAGGAAAGCAAAGCAAGAAAGCAAGCAGCGCAAAGCTGGCACTAAGGAAGCAAGCAAGAACGTAAGTAAGGCAAAGCAAGCAAACAAGCAAGAAACGCAAAGCAAGCAAACAAGCATCTCAAAGCAAATAATGTACGCAAAGCAACCAACCAAGCAAGAAACACCAAGCAAGGAAGGAACGCAAAGCAAGCACGCAGGGAAGCAGGCTAGCTTTGTTTGCTAGCTTTCTAGCTTTGAGTTGCTAGCTTGCTAATTTTGCGTTGCTATCTTCCTAGATTTGTGCTGCTAGCTTGCTAGGTTTGCTTTGATAGCTTGCTAGCTTTGCGTTGCTGGCTTGCTATGTTTGCATTGTTGCTTGCTTGCTTTGCCTTTCTTGATTGCTATCATTGCGTTGCTACCTTGCTGGAGATGCGATTTTTAGCTGGCTAGCTTCGCGTTGCTAGATAGCTAGCTTTGCATTTCTAGCTTGCTAGGTTTGTGATGCCAGCATGCTAGCATTGCATTGCTAGCTTGCTAGATTTGCGTTGCTAGCTGGCTAGTTTTGCGTTGCTAGCTTGCTAGCTTTGCTTTACTTGCTTGCTTGTTTGCTTGATTTGCGTTGCCTGCTTGGTTCCTTAATTTGCGTTTCTTGCTTACTTGCATTGCGTTGCTTGCTTGCTAGCTTTGCGTTAATAGCTTTGGTAGCATTACGTTATTAGCTTGATAGCTTGCGTTGCAGGCTTGCTAGCTTTGCGTTTCTAGCTTGCATGCTTTGCGTTTCTCCCTTGCTAGATTTGAGATATTTCATTGCTTGCTTGTTTGCGTTGCTTATTTGCTGGCTATAAGTTCCTTGCATGCTATTTTGAGTCCTAACTTGCTAGATTTGCGTTGCTTGCTTGCTAGCATTGCGTTGCTAACTTGCTAGCTTTGCGTATCTAGATGGCTATCTTTGCGATGCTAGCTTGCAGCTTTGCGTTGCAAGCTTGCTAGATAAGCGTTGCTATTTTGCTAGCTTTGCGTTGCTAGCTCGTTAGCTTTGCGTTGTTAGCATGCTTGCTTTGCGTTGCTAGCTTGCTTCTTTGCTTTGCTAGCTTGCTTCTTTTCGTTGCTAGCTAGCTATATTTGCGTTTCTAGCTAGGTAGTTTTGCCTTTCTAGCTTGCTAAGTTTCCGTTGCTAGCTTGGTAGATTTGCTTTGTTAGCTTGCTGTCTTGCAAGTTTTGCATTGCAAGCTTGCTAACTTTGCGTTGCTAGCTTGCTATATTTGCGTTAAAGCTTGCTAGTTTTGGGCTCTTATCTTGATAGATTTGCGTTGCTATCTTTGGTTGCTTGCTTGCTAGTTTGCGTTGCTTTCTTGCTTGCTTGCTGTGCCTTCATTTCTTCCTTGTTTGCGTTACTAGCTTGCTTTCTTTGCGTTGCTAGCTTCCTAGATTTGCGTCTCTAACTTGCTAGTTTTGCGTTACTAGCTTTCTAGAGTTTCGTTGCTAGCTTGCGAGCTTGTTAGCTTTGCGTTGCTACTTTGCTAGATTTGCGTTACTAGCTTGCTAGCTTGCGTTGCTTGCTTGATAAATTTGCGTTTCTAGCTTGATATCTTTAGGTTTCTAGCTTGCTAACATTGAGATGCTATCTTGCTTGCTTTGCGATGCAAGCTTGCTATTTTTGCTTTGATAGCTTGCTAGCTTTGAGTTGCTAGCTTGCTAACTTTGCGTTGCTAGCTTGCTAGATTTGCGTTGCTAGCTTGCTAAATTTCCGTTGCTAGCTTGCTATTTTGCGTTGCTTGCATGCTTGCTTGCTTAACTTTGCTAGGTTGCTTGCTTGATTTTGCGTTTCTTGCTTGCTATCGTTATGTTGCTAGCTTGCTACCTTTGCGTTGCTAGCTTGCTAGATTTGCGTTGCTAGCTTGCTAGCTTTGCGTTTATAGCTTGCTAGCTTTGCGTTGCTAGCTTGCCAACTTTGCGTTGCTAGCTTGCTATCATTCCGTTTGGTTTTGGATAGCTTTGCGTTGCTACCTTGCTAGATTTGTGTTGCTAGCTTGCTAGCTTTGCGTTGCTAGCTTTGGTTGCTTGCTTGATTATTTTCGTTGCTTTCTTGCTTGCTTGCTGTGCCTTCATTGCTTGCTAGCTTTGCGTTACTAGCTTGTTTCCTTTCCGTTGTTAGCTTCCTAGATTTGCGTTGCTAACTTCCTAGCTTTGCGTTACTAGCTTGCTAGATTGTTAGCTTTTCGTTGCTACATTGCTAGCTTTGCGTTTCTAGCTTGCTAGTTTTCGTTCCTTTCTTAATAAATTTGCGTTTCTAGCTTGCTAACTTTGAGTTGGTAGCTTGCTAACTTTGAGTTGCTAGCTTGCTATATTTCTTTGCTAGCTTGCTAGCTTTGCGTTTCTAGCTTGCTAGTTTTCGTTCCTTTCTTAATAAGTTTGCGTTTCTAGCTTGCTAACTTTGAGTTGCTAGCTTGCTAACTTTGAGTTGCTAGCTTGCTATATTTTCTTTGCTAGCTTGCTAGCTTTGCGTTGCTAGCTTGCTAATTTTGCGTTGCTAGCTTGCTAGCTTTGGTTGCTAGCTTGCTAATTTTGCGTTATTTGTTTGCTAGTTTTCCGTTGCTAGTTGAATAGCTTTGCGTTGCTAGCTTGCTAATTTTGCGTTGCTAGCTTGATAGCTTTGGTTGCTAGCTTGCTAATTTTGCGTTATTAGTTTGCTAGTTTTCCGTTGCTAGTTGAATAGCTTTGCGTTGCTACCTTCCTAGATTTGCGTTTTTATCTTGCTAGCTTAATTTGCTTGCATGCTTGCTTGCTTAGCTTTGCTAGGTTGCTTGCTTGCTTTTGCGTTTCTTGCTTGCTATCTTTACGTTGCTAACTTGCTAAATTTGCGTTGCTAGCTTGCTAGTTTTGTTTAGCTAACTTGCTATCTTTCCGTAGCTAGCTTGCTATCTTTGCATTGCTAGCTTGCTAGCTTTCCGTAGCTAGTTTGATAGCTATGCGTTGCTACATCTCTAGTTTTGCATTGCTAGATTGTTAGCTTATTTTGCTTGCATGCTTGCTTGCTTAGCTTTGCTAGGTTGCTTGCTTGCTTATGCGTTCCTTGCTTGCAATCTTTACGTTGATAGCTTGCTACATTTGCTTTGCTAGCTTGCTAGATTTGCGTTGTTAACTTCATAGCTTTGCGTTGCCATTTGGCTACCTTTTGCGTTGCTAGCTTACTAGCTTTGCGTTCCTAGCTTGCCGGTTATACGTAGCAATCTTGCTAGCTTTGCTTATTTTCTTTGTACCTTTCTCTGCTTTTCTTCCTTTCTAGCTTTGCGTTTCTAAATTGATAGATTTGCTTTGCTAGCTTCCTAGATTTGCGTTGCTTGTTAGCTAGTTTGCGTTTCTAGCTTGCTAGATTTGCGTTGCTAGATTGCTAGGTTTTCGTTGCTAGCTTGCTATATTTGAGTTGCTAACTTGCTAGCTTTTCGTTTCTAGCTTGCCAGCTTTGTGTTGCTATCTTGCTACCATTCCGTTGCTAGTTTGTAAGCTTTCCGCTTCTAGCTTGTAACTTTGCGTTCCTAGCGTGGTAGAATTGCGTTGCCTGCTTTGCGTTGCTTGGTTGCTTGCTACCTTTGCGTTGCTAGTTTAATAGCTTTTCGTTGCTAGCTTGCTAGATTTCCGTTCCTAGCTTTCTAGCTTTGAGTTGCTAGCTGGCTATTTTGTCTTGCGTCGATAGCCAGCTAGTTTTGCGTTGCTAGCTTTGTATTATTGCGTTCTTAGCTTGCTAGTTGTGCGTTGCTTTCTTGCTATCTTTTCGTTGCTAGCTTGCTAGCTTTGCGTTTCTATCTTTCTAGCTTTTCGTTGCTAGTTTGCAAGCTTTGCTTTGCTAGCTTGCTAGATTTGAGATACTATCTTGCTAGCTTTGCGTTGCAATCATGCTAGGTTTGCGTTACTAGCTTGCTAGCTTTGCGTTTCTAGCTGGCTAGCTTTGCGTTAGTTGCTTGCTTGCTTGCTTTGCGTTGCTTGCTTTCGATGCTATTCTTGCATGCTACTTTGAGTTGCTAACTAGGTAGATTTGCGTTGCTATCTTGCTAGATATGCGTTGCTATTTTGCTAGCATTGCGTTCCTAGCATGCTTGCTTTGCGTTGCTAGCATGTTAGCTTTGCCTTGCTAACTTTCTAAGTTTGCCTTTATAGCTTATATTTCCGTTGCCCGCTTGCTTGATATGAGCTTCTAGCTGGCTAGATTTGAATTTCTAGCTTGCTAGCTTTTCGTTTTTAGCTTGCTAGCTTAGCTTTGCTTTGCGTTGCGCTTTGCGTTGCTAGCTTGCTAGCTTTGCGTTGCTAACTTGCTAGCTTTGCGTTGCTAGCTTGCTAGAATTGCGTTGCTAGTTTGCTAGTTTTGCATTGCTAGCTTGCTTCCTTTGCGTTGCTAGCTTGTTAGGTTTGCGTTGCTAGCTTGCTAGCATTGCTTTTCTGGCTTTCTAGCTTTGCGTTGTTAGCTGGCTAGCTTTGCCTTGCCAGCTTGCTAGAGTTGCGTTGCTAGCTTGCTACGTATGAGTTGATAGCTTGCTAGAATTGCGTTGGTAGCTGAGTACCTTTGCATTGCTAACTTGTCACTTTGGGATGCTAGCTTGCTAGCTTTGCGTTGCAAACTTTCTAGCTTCGCGTTGCTAGCTTGCAAGCTTTGCCTTTTTAGATTGCTAGCTTGCTATATATTCGTTGCTAGCTTTCTAGCTTTGCGTTGATAGCTTCCTAGATTTGCCTTTATAGCTTGCTAGGATTGAGTTGCTAGCTTGCTAGCTTTCCGTTGCGAGCTTGTAGATTTGCTTTGTTAGCTTGCTAAATTTGCGTTTCTATTTTGATAACTTTGCGTTGCCTGCTTGCAAGCTTTGCGTTGCTAGCTTGCTTTTTTTTCGTTTCTAATTTGTTTGCTTTGCTATCCTGATTTTCGTTATTAACTATCTTGGCGTTGCTAGCCTGCTTTGCGTTGCCTGCCTGAGTTGCCTGCTAGATTTGCGTTGCTAGCTTGCTAGCTTTGCGTTGTTAACTTGCCAGCTTTTCGTTGCACTCTTGCTAGATCTGCGTTGCTACCTTTCTAGCTTGGCGTTGCTTGCTTGCTTGGATTTGCTATCTTGCTAGTTTGCTAAATTTGTGTTGCAAACTTGCTAACTTTGCGTTGGTATCTACTTAGATTGGCGTTGCTAGCTTGCTTGGTTTGCGTTCCTAACTTGCTAGGGGTACGTTGATATCTTGGTAGCTTTGCGTTTCTAGCTTGGTAGCTTTGCGTTGGTAGCTTGCTAGGTTTGCCTTCTAGCTTGCTTACATTGCGTTGCTATATTGCTAACTTTGAGTTGCTAGCTTGCTAGCTTCTCTTTGGTAGGTTGTAAGATTTTCTAGATTTGCTTTGCTATCCTGTTAGCTTTGCCTTCCTAGGTTGGTAGATTGCTAGATTTGCATTCTAGCTTGCTAGCTTTGCAATTTTAATTTGCTATCTTTGCGTTGCTATTTTGCTAGCTTTGCTTTGCTAGCTTGCTTGGTTTGCGTTGCTTGCTTGATTGCTTGAATTGTGTTTATTGCTTGCTACATTTCGTCGCTAGCTTGCTATATTTGCGTTACAAGCTTGCTAGCTTTGCGTTGCTAGCTCGCTAGAATTGCGTTTCTAGCTTGCTTGCTTTGCGTTGCTACCTTGCTAGCTGGGAGTTGGTACCTTGATAGCTTTGCGTTGCTAGCATTTTAGATTGCTAGATTTGGTTGCTAACTTGCTAACTTTGTGTTGCTAACTTGCTAGGTTTGCGTTGCAATTTTGCTAGCTTTGCGTTGCTAGCTTGGTAGCTTTGCGTTGCCAGCTTGCTATCTTTGCGTTGTTAGCTTGCTGGTTTTGCTTTGCTAGCTTGCTATCTTTGCTTTGCTAGCTTGGTAGCTTTGCGTTGCTAGCTTTCTAGATTTGCGTTGCAACTTGCTTCTTTTGCTTTCCTTGCTAGTAAGCTTTGCGTTGCTAGCTTGTTATCTTTGTAGTCTAACTTGCTAGATTTGCGTTGCTAGCTTGCAATCTTGCTTTGCTAACTTGCTAACTTTTCGTTGCATATTTTATTTTTTCATTGCATTCTTTCTAGCATTGCGTTGCTATTTTGCAGCTTTCGTTGCTAGCTTGCTAGATATGCTTTTCTAGCTTGCCAGCTTTGCGTTGCTAGCCTGCAAGTTTTGCGTTGCTATCTTGCTAGATTGCTAGATATGCGTTCTAGCTAGCTAGCTTTGCTTTCCTATCTGTCTTGCTATGCGTTGCTTGCTTTCTAGTTTTGCGTTGCTAATTTGCAAGCTTTGCGTTGCTACCTTGGTAGATTGCTAGGTGTGCGTTGCTAGAATGCTAGCTTTACGTTGCAATCTTGCTAGTTTGCTAGCTTAGCGTTGCAAGCTTGATGGTTTTGCGTTCCTTGCTTGCTTTGCGTTTTTTCTTGCTAGATTTGCGTTGCTCACTTGCTTGCTTTGCGTTTCTAGCTTGCTAGATTTGCGTTGCTAGCTTGGTAGCATTGAGTTGCTAGCTTTGCTTTGCCGGCTTGATAGGCTTGCGTTGTTTCCTTGCTAGCTTGTCGTTGCTAGCTTGGTAGCTTTGCGTTGCTAGCTTGCTAGATTGCTAGATATGCGTTGCTAGCTAGATAT
>NW_019727113.1:0-29597 GCF_002891405.2 Cryptotermes secundus | reverse complement strand
CTAGCTTTGCGTTCCTAGCTTGCCGGTTATACGTAGCAATCTTGCTAGCTTTGCTTATTTTCTTTGTACCTTTCTCTGCTTTTCTTCCTTTCTAGCTTTGCGTTTCTAAATTGATAGATTTGCTTTGCTAGCTTCCTAGATTTGCGTTGCTTGTTAGCTAGTTTGCGTTTCTAGCTTGCTAGATTTGCGTTGCTAGATTGCTAGGTTTTCGTTGCTAGCTTGCTATATTTGAGTTGCTAACTTGCTAGCTTTTCGTTTCTAGCTTGCCAGCTTTGTGTTGCTATCTTGCTACCATTCCGTTGCTAGTTTGTAAGCTTTCCGCTTCTAGCTTGTAACTTTGCGTTCCTAGCGTGGTAGAATTGCGTTGCCTGCTTTGCGTTGCTTGGTTGCTTGCTACCTTTGCGTTGCTAGTTTAATAGCTTTTCGTTGCTAGCTTGCTAGATTTCCGTTCCTAGCTTTCTAGCTTTGAGTTGCTAGCTGGCTATTTTGTCTTGCGTCGATAGCCAGCTAGTTTTGCGTTGCTAGCTTTGTATTACTAGCTTGCTAGCTTTGCGTTGCTAGCTTGCTAACTTTACGTTGTTCTTGCTTGATTGCTTTGCGTTTTTGTTATGCTAGCTTAGCGTTGCTAGCTGGCTCGCTTTGCGTTTCTAGCTTGCAAATTTTGCGTTCTTAGCTTGCTAGTTTTGCGTTGCTTTCTTGCTATCTTTTCGTTGCTAGCTTGCTAGCTTTGCGTTTCTATCTTTCTAGCTTTTCGTTGCTAGTTTGCAAGCTTTGCTTTGCTAGCTTGCTAGATTTGAGATACTATCTTGCTAGCTTTGCGTTGCAATCTTGCTAGGTTTGCGTTACTAGCTTGCTAGCTTTGCGTTTCTAGCTGGCTAGCTTTGCGTTAGTTGCTTGCTTGCTTGCTTTGCGTTGCTTCCTTTCGATGCTATTTTTGCATGCTACTTTGAGTTGCTAACTAGGTAGATTTGCGTTGCTATCTTGCTAGATATGCGTTGCTATTTTGCTAGCATTGCGTTCCTAGCATGCTTGCTTTGCGTTGCTAGCATGTTAGCTTTGCCTTGCTAACTTTCTAAGTTTGCCTTTATAGCTTATATTACCGTTGCCCGCTTGCTTGATATGAGCTTCTAGCTGGCTAGATTTGAATTTCTAGCTTGCTAGCTTTTCGTTTTTAGCTTGCTAGCTTTCCGATGCTAGCTTACTTGCTTTGCGTTGCTAGCTTGCTAGCTTTGCGTTGCTAACTTGCTAGCTTTGCGTTGCTAGCTTGCTAGAATTGCGTTGCTAGTTTGCTAGTTTTGCATTGCTAGCTTGCTTCCTTTGCGTTGCTAGCTTGTTAGGTTTGCGTTGCTAGCTTGCTAGCATTGCTTTTCTGGCTTTCTAGCTTTGCGTTGTTAGCTGGCTAGCTTTGCCTTGCCAGCTTGCTAGAGTTGCGTTGCTAGCTTGCTACGTATGAGTTGATAGCTTGCTAGAATTGCGTTGGTAGCTGAGTACCTTTGCATTGCTAACTTGTCACTTTGGGATGCTAGCTTGCTAGCTTTGCGTTGCAAACTTTCTAGCTTCGCGTTGCTAGCTTGCAAGCTTTGCCTTTTTAGATTGCTAGCTTGCTATATATTCGTTGCTAGCTTTCTAGCTTTGCGTTGATAGCTTCCTAGATTTGCCTTTATAGCTTGCTAGGATTGAGTTGCTAGCTTGCTAGCTTTCCGTTGCGAGCTTGTAGATTTGCTTTGTTAGCTTGCTAAATTTGCGTTTCTATTTTGATAACTTTGCGTTGCCTGCTTGCAAGCTTTGCGTTGCTAGCTTGCTTTTTTTTCGTTTCTAATTTGTTTGCTTTGCTATCCTGATTTTCGTTATTAACTATCTTGGCGTTGCTAGCCTGCTTTGCGTTGCCTGCCTGAGTTGCCTGCTAGATTTGCGTTGCTAGCTTGCTAGCTTTGCGTTGTTAACTTGCCAGCTTTTCGTTGCACTCTTGCTAGATCTGCGTTGCTACCTTTCTAGCTTGGCGTTGCTTGCTTGCTTGGATTTGCTATCTTGCTAGTTTGCTAAATTTGTGTTGCAAACTTGCTAACTTTGCGTTGGTATCTACTTAGATTGGCGTTGCTAGCTTGCTTGGTTTGCGTTCCTAACTTGCTAGGGGTACGTTGATATCTTGGTAGCTTTGCGTTTCTAGCTTGGTAGCTTTGCGTTGGTAGCTTGCTAGGTTTGCCTTCTAGCTTGCTTACATTGCGTTGCTATATTGCTAACTTTGAGTTGCTAGCTTGCTAGCTTCTCTTTGGTAGGTTGTAAGATTTTCTAGATTTGCTTTGCTATCCTGTTAGCTTTGCCTTCCTAGGTTGGTAGATTGCTAGATTTGCATTCTAGCTTGCTAGCTTTGCAATTTTAATTTGCTATCTTTGCGTTGCTATTTTGCTAGCTTTGCTTTGCTAGCTTGCTTGGTTTGCGTTGCTTGCTTGATTGCTTGAATTGTGTTTATTGCTTGCTACATTTCGTCGCTAGCTTGCTATATTTGCGTTACAAGCTTGCTAGCTTTGCGTTGCTAGCTCGCTAGAATTGCGTTTCTAGCTTGCTTGCTTTGCGTTGCTACCTTGCTAGCTGGGAGTTGGTACCTTGATAGCTTTGCGTTGCTAGCTTGCTATCTTTGCTTTGCTAGCTTGGTAGCTTTGCGTTGCCAGCTTGCTAGCTTTGCGTTGCCAGCTTGCTAGCTTTGCGTTGCCAGCTTGCTAGCTTTGCGTTGCCAGCTTGCTAGCTTTGCGTTGCCAGCTTGCTAGCTTTGCGTTGCCAGCTTGCTAGCTTTGCGTTGCCAGCTTGCTAGCTTTGCGTTGCTAGCTTGCTATCTTTGCTTTGCTAGCTTGGTAGCTTTGCGTTGCTAGCTTTCTAGATTTGCGTTGCAACTTGCTTCTTTTGCTTTCCTTGCTAGTAAGCTTTGCGTTGCTAGCTTGTTATCTTTGTAGTCTAACTTGCTAGATTTGCGTTGCTAGCTTGCAATCTTGCTTTGCTAACTTGCTAACTTTTCGTTGCATATTTTATTTTTTCATTGCATTCTTTCTAGCATTGCGTTGCTATTTTGCAGCTTTCGTTGCTAGCTTGCTAGATATGCTTTTCTAGCTTGCCAGCTTTGCGTTGCTAGCCTGCAAGTTTTGCGTTGCTATCTTGCTAGATTGCTAGATATGCGTTCTAGCTAGCTAGCTTTGCTTTCCTATCTGTCTTGCTATGCGTTGCTTGCTTTCTAGTTTTGCGTTTCTAATTTGCAAGCTTTGCGTTGCTACCTTGGTAGATTGCTAGGTGTGCGTTGCTAGAATGCTAGCTTTACGTTGCAATCTTGCTAGTTTGCTAGCTTAGCGTTGCAAGCTTGATGGTTTTGCGTTCCTTGCTTGCTTTGCGTTTTTTCTTGCTAGATTTGCGTTGCTCACTTGCTTGCTTTGCGTTTCTAGCTTGCTAGATTTGCGTTGCTAGCTTGGTAGCATTGAGTTGCTAGCTTTGCTTTGCCGGCTTGATAGGCTTGCGTTGTTTCCTTGCTAGCTTGTCGTTGCTAGCTTGGTAGCTTTGCGTTGCTAGCTTGCTAGATTGCTAGATATGCGTTGCTAGCTAGATATTTTTGCGTTCCTATATTGCTAGGTTTGCGTTACTAGCTTGTTAGCATTGCGATGCTAGCTGGCTAGCTTGGCTTTGCTAGCTTGGTAGTTTACCTTTGCTAGCTTGCTAGATTTTTCGTTGAGAGTTTATATTTTTGCTTTGCTAGCTTGGTAGCTTTGCGTTGTTAGCTTGCTCGATTAGTCTTGCTATCTTGCTAGCTTTGCGTGGCTAGCTCCCTAGCTTTGCGTTTCTAGCTTCCTAGCTTACGGTTGCTAGCTGGTAAGCTTTGTGTTGCTAGCTTGCTAAATTTGCATTGCTAGCTTGCTAGCTTTGTGTTGCTAGCTTGCAAGAGTTGCGTTGCTATCTTGCCAGCTTTGCGTTGCTATCTTGCCAGTTGTGCGTTGCTAGATTGCCAGATTGCGTTGCTAGCTTGCTAGCTTTTCTTCAGTAGATTGCTAACTTTGCGTTTCTAGCGTGCTAGCTTTGCGTTGCTAGCTTGCTAGCTACCAGTTGATAGCTTGCTAACAAAGCGTTGCTGGCTTACTAGCTTTTCGTTGATATATTTCTAGATTGGGTTTTTGCTTGCTTCCTTGCCTGCTTTAGCGTTCCTTGCTTGCTTGCTATAGCGTTTCTTGCTTTGCTAGCTTAGCTTTTCTAGCTTGCTTGCTTTGCGTTGCTATCTTGCTTGCTTTGCGTTGCAAGATTGCTATCTTTGACTTGCTAGCTTGCTAGATATACGTTGCTAGCTTGCTAGCTTAGCGTTGCTAGCTAGCTAGCTTAGCGTTGCTCGCTTGCTATCTTTGTGTTGCTAGATGACTAGATTGTTAGATTTGTGTCGCTAGCTTGCTAGCTTTGCGAAGCTATCTTGCTTGTATCTTGTTGATTTCTTGCTTGATTGCCTGCTTTAGAGATTCTTGCTTGCTAGATTTGCGTTGCTAGCTTGCTAGCTTTGCTTTCTAACTTGCATGCTGTTCGTTGCTAGCTTGAAATTTTTGCTTTGCTAGCTTGCTAGCTTTGCTTTGCTAGCTTGCTAGCTTTGCTTTGCTAGCTTGCTAATTTGAGTTGCTTTCTTGGAATTTTTCGTTGCTTGCTTGGTAGCTTAGCGTTCTAGCTTGCTAGCTTTGCATTGCTAGCTTTCTAGCTTTGCGTTGATAGCTATGCTAGCTTTGCGTTTCTAGCATGCTAGCCGTTGTTTGCTAGCTTGCCAGCAGTGCGTTGCAAGCTTGCCAGCTTTGTGTTGCTAGCTTGCCAGCATGCGTTGCTAGCTTGCTAGCTTTGCTTTTATAGCTTGCTAGCTATGCGTTGCTATCTTGCTAACTTTGCGTTGCTAACTTGCTAGCTTCCCGTTGCTATCTTTTTAGCTTTGCGTTGCTAGTTTGGTAGCTTTACGTTGCTAGCTTGCTTTTTTGTTTTGCGTTTTTACTTTTAGCTTTCGTTGCTAGCTTGCTAGCTTTGTGTTTCTAGCTTGCTATTTTTCTTTGCTAGCTTGTTATCTTTGCGTTACTCGCTTGCTAGCTTTGCGTTACATTCTTGCTAGCATTGCGTTTCTATCTTGAGAGCTTTCCGTTTCTACCTTGCTAACTTGGCTTTGCTAGCTTGCTCTCTTTGATTTGTTAGCTTGCTAGTTTGCTAGATTTGCGTTGAAAACTTGCTAGCTTTGCGTGGCTTTATTGCTAGATTTGCGTTGTTAGCTTTGCTGTGTTTGCTTTGCTAACTTGCCAGCTTTTTGTTGCAAGCTTGCTAGTTTTTCGCTGCTAAATTGAGAGTTTGCGTTGCCAGCTTGCGTTGCCAGCTTCACAACTTTGCGTTGGTAGCTTGCTAGATTTGAGTGGCTAGCTTGCTCGCTTTGCGTTGCTAACTTGCTAGCTTTGCGTTGCTAGCTAGCTTGCTTGGAGTTGCTAGAATGCTAGATTTGCGTTGCAAACTTGCTAGCTTTGCGTTGCTACCTTGCTAGATTTGCGTTGCTAGCTTGCTAGCATTGCGTTGCTTGCTTTGTAGCTTTGCGTTGCTAACTTGTTAGCTTTGCGTTGCTAGCTTGCTTGTTTTGCGTTGCTAGCTTTACAGGTTTGCGTTGCTAGCTTGCCACCTTTGCCTTCTTAACTTGTCAGCTTTCGTTGCTATCTTGCTAGTTTTGCGTTGCTTGCTTGCTTGCTTTCCTGCTTTAGCTTTTCTTGCCTGCTAGCTTTGCATTGCAAGCTTGCTAGCTTTGCGTTGCTCGCGTGCTACCTTTGCTTCGCTAGCTTGCAAAATTTGCATTGCTAGCTTGCCAGGTTTGCGTTTCTAGCTTGCCATATTTGCGTTGCTAGCTTACTTGAATTGCGTGGCTAGCTTGCTAGATCTTCGTTGCTTCTAGCTAGTTTGCGTTGCTAGCTTTCTAGTTTTGCGTTGCTAACTTTCCAATTTGCGTTGCTATATTGTTGATATTCAATGCTAGCTTGCTATCTTTCCCATGCTTGTTTCTAGCTAGGCGTTTCTAGTTTGCTAGCTTTGCGTTGCTAGTTAGCTAGCTTTGAGTTTCTAGCTTGGTAGCTTTGGTTTCTTAGCTTGCTAGCATTGCGTCGCTAGCTTGCTAGCTTTGCTTTGCTTGCTTGCAAGCTATGCGTTGCTAGCTTGCCAGGTTGGCGTTGCTAGCTTGATAGCTTTGGTTGCTAGCTTGCTAGTTTGATTGGCGTTTATTGCTTGCAAGCTTTCGTTGCTAGCCTTGCATTGCTTGTTTGCTAGCTTTACGTTGCTTTCATGCTTTTTTTGCGTTTATTCTTTTGGCTTTCGTTGCTACCTTGCTAGCTTTGCGTTGGTAGCTTTCTATTTTTGTTGCTAGCTTGCTATCATTGCGTTGCTAGCTTGCAAGTTTTGCGTTGCACCCTTGCTAGCATTGCGTTGCTATCTGGAGATCTTTGCTTTTCTACCTTGCTAGCTTGGCTTTGCTAGCTTTCTATCTTTGGGTTGCTAGCTTGCTAGATTGCTAGATTATCGTTGCAAACTTGCTAGCTTTGCGTGGCTATATTGCTAGTTTTGCGTTGCTAGCTTTGCTAGCTTTGCTTTGCTAACTTGCCAGTTTTGCGTTGCTAGCATGCGAGTTTTCGTTGCTACATTGACAGTTTGCGTTGCCAGCTTGACAACTTTGCAATGCTAACTTGCTAGATTTGAGTGGCTAGCTTGCTAGCTTTGCGTTGCTCACTTACTATCTTTGCGTTGCTAGCTAGCTTGCTTGGAGTTGTTAGAATGCTAGATTTGCGTTGCAAACTAGATAGCTTTGCTTTGCTATCTTGCTAGATTTGCGTTGCTAGCTTGCTAGCTTTGCGTTGCTTGCTTGGTAGCTTTGCGTTGCTAACTTGTTAGCTTTGCGTTGCTAGCTTGATGGCTTTGCGTTGCTAGCTTGCTAGTTGTGCGTTTGTAAATTGGTAGCTTTGCATTGCTAGCTTTGTAGCATTTCGTTGCTAGATTGCTAGCTTTGATTTCTAGTTTGCTTGTTTTGCGTTGATTGCTTGCTGTCTTTGCGTTGCTAGCTTGCTAGCTATGCGTTGCTAGCTTCCTATTTTTTCCGTTGCTATCTTGCTAGATATGCGTTTCTAGCTTGCCAGGATGGCGTTACTAGCATGCCACATTTTCCTTGCTAACTTGTCAGCTTTTCGTTGCTATCTTGCTAGTTTTGAGTTGCTAGGTTGCTAGCTTTTCGTTGCTAGCTTTATTATTTGCGTTGCTTGCTTGCTTTGCATCTCTTTCTTGCTAGATTTGCGTTGCTCGCTTGTTGCTTTGCGTTGCTAGCTTGCTTGATTTGCGTTGCTAGCTTGGTAGCCTTGAGTTGCTAGCTTCGCTTTGCCGGCTTGATAGGTTTGCGTTGCTACCTTGCTAGCTTGGCGTTGCTGCCTTGCTATCTTTGCGTTGCTAGCTTGCTAGATTGCTAGATATGCGTTGCTAGCTTGAGAGCTTTGCGTTCCTATCTTGCTAGGTTTGCGTTGCTAGATTGTTAGCTTTGCGTTGCTAGCTGGCTAGCTGGCGTTGCTAGCTTGGTAGCTTAGCGTTGCTAGCTTGCTAGATTTGCGTTGCTAGATTGCTAGTTTGGCGTTGCCAGCTTATATTTGTGCTTTGCTTGCTTGGTAGCTTTGCGTTGCTATCTTGCTCTATTAGCCTTACTAGCTTGCTAGCTTTGCGTTGCTAGCTTTCTATCTTTGTGTGGCTAGGTCCCTAGATTTGCGTTTCTAGCTTGCTAGATTTGCTTTGCTAGCTGTCTAGCTTTGCATTGCTAGCTTGCTAACTTTACGTTGTTCTTGCTTTATTTCTTTGCATTTTTGTTATGCTAGCTTAGCGTTGCTAGCTGTCTCGCTTTGCGTTGCTAGATTGCAAACTTTGCGTTCTTAGCTTGCTAGTTGTGCGTTGCTTTCTTGCTATCTTTTCGTTGCTAGCTTGCTAGCTTTGCGTTTCTATCTTTCTAGCTTTTCGTTGCTAGTTTGCAAGCTTTGCTTTGCTAGCTTGCTAGATTTGAGATACTATCTTGCTAGCTTTGCGTTGCAAACTTGCTAGGTTTGCGTTACTTGCTTGCTAGCTTTTCGTTACTAGTTTGGTAGCTTGCGTTGCTAGCTTGCAAACTTTGCTTTTCTAGCTGGCTAACTTTGCGTTAGTTGCCTGCTTGCTTGCTTGCTTTGCGTTGCTTGCTTTCGATGCGATTCTTTCATGCTACTTTGAGTTGCTAGCTAGCTCGTTTTGCGTTGCTATCTCGCTAGATATGCGTTGCTATTTTGCTAGCATTACTTTCCTAGCATGCTTGCTTTGTGTTGCTAGCATGTTAGCTTTGCGTTGCTAATTTTCTAAGTTTGCCTTTATAGCTTATTTTTTCCGTTGCCAGCTTGCTTGATATGAGCTTCTAGCTTGCTAGATTTGAATTTCTCTCTTGCTAGCTTTTCGTTGCTAGCTTGCTAGCTTTCCGATTCTAGCTTGCATGCTTTGCATTGCTAGCTTGCTAGCTTTGCGTTGCTAGCTTGCTAGAATTTCTTTGCTAGTTTGCTAGTTTTGCATTGCTAGCTTGCTTGCTTTGCGTTGCTAGCTTGTTAGCTTTGCGTTGCTAGCTTGCTAGCATTGAGTTTCTGGCTTTCTAGCTTTGCGTTGTTAGCTGGCTAGCTTTGCCTTGCCAGCTTGCTAGATTTGAGTTGCTAGTTTGCTACGTATGAGTTGATAGCTTGCTGGATTTGCGTTGGTAGCTGAGTACCTTTGCCTTGCTAGCTTGTCAGCTTGGGATGTTAGCTTGCTAGCTTTGCGTTGCAAACTTTCTTGCTTCGCGTTGTTAGCTTGCAAGCTTTGCGTTGTTAGATTGCTAGCTTGCTAGATATTCGTTGCTAGCTTTCTAGCTTTGCGTCGATAGCTTCTTAGATATGCCTTTATAGCTTGCTAGGATTGAGTTGCTAGTTTGCTAGCTTTGCGTTGTGAGTTTGTAGCTTTGCTTTGTTAGCTTGCTAAATTTGCGTTTCTATTTTGATATGTGTGCGATGCTTGCTTGCTAGCTTTGCGTTGCCAGCTTGCTCGTTTTTTCGTTGCTAACTTGCTATATTTTAGGTTGTTAACTTGCTAGATTTTAGGTTGCTTGCTTGCTTTGCGTTGCTAATTTGTTTGCGTTGCTATTCTGATTTTCGTTATTAACCTCTTTTGCGTTGCTAGCCTGCTTTGCGTTGCCAGCCTGAGTTGATTGCTTGCCTGCTTGCCTGTTTATTTGCTTTCCTGCTGGCTTTCTCTGCGTTTCTGCTTGCTTTTCTTGGTTTGCTTTGTTTGTTTTTTCTTGCTTTGCGTTGCTCGATGCTTGCTTTGCTTTCCATGCTAGCTTGCTTGGCGGTTCTCGCTTGTTTGCTTGCTTCTTTTGCGTTGCTTGCTTGCTAGCTTTGCGTTGCCTGCTTGCTAGTTTTGCGTTGCTATCTTGCTAGGTTTTCGTTGCTAGTTTGCTAAAGTTGCCTTGCTAGCTTGCTAGCTTGATAGATTTTCTTTGCTAGCTTGAGAGCTATGCGTTGCTAGCTTCCTAGCTTTGCGTTGCTACCTTGCTAGATATGTGTTGCTATTTTGCTAGCTTTGCGTTCCTAGAATGATTGCTTTGCGAGGCTAGTTTGCTAGCATTTCGTTGCTAACTTTCTAGGTTTGACTTCCTAGCTTGCTTGTTTTCCGTTGCTAGGTTGCTAGATTTGCGTTTCTAGCTAGCTAGTTTTCCGTTGCTAGCTTGCTAGCTTTTGTTGCTAAATTTCTAGGTGTGCTTTTCTAGCTTGCTTGTTTTCCG
This sequence comes from Cryptotermes secundus, assembly GCF_002891405.2. Taxonomy (NCBI): domain Eukaryota; kingdom Metazoa; phylum Arthropoda; class Insecta; order Blattodea; family Kalotermitidae; genus Cryptotermes; species Cryptotermes secundus. The sequence continues at coordinate 19,774 of NW_019727113.1, read as the reverse complement.
TTGCTACCTTGCTAGAATGGCGTTGCTAGCTTGCTAGCTTCGTGTTGCTAGCTTGCTATATTTATATTTTTGCGTTGCAAACTTGCCAGCTTTGCGTTGCAATCTTACTAGATTTGCGTTGCTACCTTTCTATCTTGACGTTGCTTGCTTGTATTTGCTATCTTGCTAGTTTGTTAGATTTGTCTTGCAAACTTGCTAACTTTGCGTTGGTATCTACTTAGATTAGCGTTGCTAGCTTGCTTGGTTTGCGTTGCTAACTTGCTAGGGTTACGTTGATAGCTTGGTAGCTTTGCCTTTCTAGTTTAGTAGCTTTGCGTTGCTAGCTTGCTAGGTTTTCTTTCTAGCTTGCTTGCTTTGCGTTGCTATATTGCTAACTTTGAGTTGCTAGCTTGCTAGATTTTCTTTGCTAGGTTGTAGGATTTTCTAGATTTGCTTTGCTATCCTGATAGCGTTGTGTTCCTAGGTTGGTAGATTGCTAGATTTGCATTCTAGCTTGCTAGCTTTGCAAATTTAAATTGCTATCTATGGGTTGCTAGCTTGCTAGCTTTGCTTTGCTAGCTTGCTTGCTTTGCGTTGCTTGCTTGCTGGACTTGTGTTTCTTGCTTGTTCTATTTCGTCGTTAGCTTGCTATATTTGCGTTACAAGCTTGCTAGCTTTGCGTTGCTATCTCGCTAACATTGCGTTTCTAGCTTGATTGCTTTACGTTGCTACTTTGCTTGCTTGGCGTTGGTAGCTTGATAGCTTTGCGTTGCTAGCTTTTTAGATTTCTAGATTTAGTTGCAAACTTGCTAGCTTCGCGTTGCTAACTTGCTAGGTTTGCGTTGCTATTTTGCTAGCTTTGCGTTGCTAGCTTGTTAGCTTTGCGTTGCCAGCTTGCTAGCTTTGCGTTGCTAGCTTGCTTGTTTTGCGTTGCTAGCATGCTATCTTTGCTTTGCTTGCTTGGTAGCTTTGCGTTGCTAAGTTTCTAGATTTGCGTTGCAACTTGCTTGTTTTGCTTTTCTAGCTTGCAATGTTTGCGTTGCTAGCTTGTTAGATTTGTAGTCTAGCTTGCTAGATTTGCGTTGCTAGCTTGCAATTTTGCTTTGCTAGCTTGCTAACATTTCGTTGCATATTTTATAGATTTGCATTGCATTCTTTCTAACTTTGCGTTGCTATTTTGCCAACTTTCGTTGCTTGCTTGCTAGATATGCGTTGCTATCTTGCCAGCTTTGCGTTGCTAGCCTTCAAGTTTTGCTTTGCTATCTTGCTAGTTTGCTAGATATGCGTCTAGCAAGCTAGTTTTGCTTTGCTATCTGGCTTGCTATCCGTTGCTTGCTTTCTAGCTTTGCGTTTCTAATTTGCAAGCTTTGCGTTGCTACCTTGGTAGATTGCTATGTGTGTGTTGCTAGAATGCTAGCTTTACGTTGCTATCTTTCTAGCTTGGTAGCTTTGCGTTGCTAGTTTCCTAGCTTTGCGTTGCTGGCTTGCTAGGTTTTCGTTGCTAGCTTGCTAGCTTTGCGTTTCTAAATTGCTAGATGTGCGTTGCTAGCTTGCTAGCTTTTCTTTGCTAGCTTGCCTGCTTTTCTTTGCTAGCTTGCCAACTTTGCTTTGCTAGCTTGCCCGTTTTAAATTGCTAGCTTGATAAATTTGGATACTAGCTTGCTGCTTTGCGTTGCTTGCTTGCTTGCTTGTTTTTCGTTTTTGCTTGCAAGCTTTCGTTGCAAGCTTGCTAGCATTGCATTGCTTGCTTTCTTGTTTACTTTTAGTTTCTTTCTTTGTAGACTTCGGTGCTAGCTTGTAGCTTTGCTTTGCTAGCTTGTTTATTTGCGTTGCTACCTTGCTAGCATTGAGTTCCTAGCTTGATAGCTTTGCTTTGCCACCTTGCTAGATTGGCATTGCTATCTTGCTATCTTTGAGTTGCTAGCTTGCTAGATTGCTAGATTCGCTCTGCACACTTGCTAGGTTTGCGTTACTATCTTGCTAGCTTTGCGTTGTTACGTTGCTTGTTTGCGTTGCTAGCTTGCTAGCTTTGCTTTCTAGCTTGCTTGCTTTGCGTTGCTAGCTTGCCACCTTTGCCTTGCTAACTTGTCAGCTTTTCATTGCTAGCTTGCTAGTTTTGCGTTGCTAGCTTGCTAGCTTAGTGTTGCAAGCTTGATGGTTTTTCGTTGCTTGCTTGCTTTGCGTTTCTTTCTTGCTAGAATTGCGTTGCTCGCTTGCTTGCTTTGCGTTGCTAGCTTGCTAGATTTGCGTTGCTAGCTTGGTAGCATTGAGTTGCTAGCTTTGCTTTGCCGGCTTGATAGGCTTGCGTTGTTTCCTTGCTAGCTTGGCATTGCTAGCTTGGTAGCTTTGCGTTGCTAGCTTGCTAGATATCTAGGTATGCGTTGCTAGCTACATATTTTTGCGTTCCTATATTGCTAGGTTTGCGTTACTAGGTTGTTAGCTTTGCGATGCTAGCTGAGTAGCATGGCGTTGCTAGCTTGTTAGTTTACCTTTGCTAGCTTGCTAGATTTTTTGTTGCCAGATTATATTTTTGCTTTGCTAGCTTGGTAGCTTTGCGTTGTTAGCTTGCTCGATTAGCCTTGCTAGCTTGCTAGCTTTGCGTTGCTAGCTTCCTAGCTTTGCGTTTCTAGCTTCCTAGCTTTGGGTTGCTAGCTGGCTAGCTTTGCGTTGCTAGCTTGCTAAATTTACATTGCTAGCATGCTAGCATTTGTTGCCAGCTTGCCAGATTTGCGTTGCTATCTTGCCAGCTTTGCGTTGCTATCTTGCCAGCTGTGCGTTGCTAGATTGCCAGCTTTGCATTGTTAGCTTGCTAGCTTTTCTTTAGTAGATTGGTAGCTTTGCGTTCCTAGCGTGCTAGCTTTGCGTTGCTAGCTTGCTAGCTACCGGTTTGTAGCTTGCTATCAATGCGTTGCTAGCTTACTAGCTTTTCGTTGAAATATTTTTGATTTGGTTTTTTGCTTGCTTGCTTGCCTGGTTTAGTGTTCCTTGCTTGCCTGCTTTAGTGTTTCTTTCTTTGCTAGCTTAGCTTTTCTAGCTTGCGAGCTTTGGGTTGCTATCTTGCTAGCTTTGCGTTGCTAGATTGCTATCTTTGACTTGTTAGCTTGCTCGATATACGTTGCTAGCTTGCTATATTTGCGTTGCTAGCTAGCTAGCTTAGCGTTGCTCGCTTGCTATCTTTGTGTTTCTAGATGGCTAGATTGTTAGATTTGTGTCGCTAAATTGCTAGCTTTGCGTTGCTATCTTGCTTGTATTTTGTTCATTGCTTGCTTGATTTCCTGCTTTAGCGATTCTTGCTTGCTAGATTTGCGTTGCTAGCATGCTAGCCGTGCATTGCTAGCTTGCCAGCAGTGCGTTGCAAGCTTGCCAGCTTTACAATGCTAACTTGCCAGCATTGCGTTGCTAGCTTGCTATCTGTGCTTTAATAGCTTGATAGCTTTGCTTTTATAGCTTGCTAGCTATGCGTTGCTAGCTTGCTAACTATGCGTTGCTAACTTGCTAGCTTCGCGTTGCTAACTTTTTAGCTTTTGCGTTGCTAGATTGCAAGCTTTGCGTTGCTATCTTGTTTGTTGTGCGTTGCTTGCTTGCTTGCTTCCCTGCTTTAGCTTTTCTAGCTTTCTAGCTTTGCATTGCTAGCTTGCTAGCTTTGCTTCGCTAGCTTGCCAGCCTTACATTGCTAGCTTGCCAGTTTTGCGATTCTAGCTTGCCAAATTTGCGTGGCTAGCTTGCTAGATCTTCGTTGCAAGCTTGCTAGTTTTGCATTGCTAGCTTGTTAGCTTTTCGAGGCTAGCTTTGTAGCTTTGCCTTGCTAGCTTTGCGTTTTATATTGCTTGATTTGCGTTGGTAGCTTGCTAGCTTTGCTTCGCTAGATTGCCAGCTTTACATTGCTAGCTTGCCAGGTTTGCGTTTCTAGCTTGCCAAATTTGCGTGGCTAGCTTGCTAGATCTTCGTTGCTAGCTTGCTAGTTTTGCGTTGCTAGCTTGTTAGTTTTTCGTGGCTAGCTTGGTAGCTTAGCCTTACTAGCTTTGCGTTCTATATTGCTTGATTTGCGTTGGTAGCTTGCTAGATATGCGTTGCTAGTTTGCCAGCTGTGCGTTGCAACCTTGCCATTTTTGCGTTGCTATCTTGCCAGCTTTGCGTTGCTAGCTTTCAAGCTTTGCGTTGCTAACTTTCCAAATTGCGTTGCTAGATTGTTGCTTTTCGATGCTAACTTGCTAACTTTGCCATGCTTGTTTTCTAGCTAGGCGTTGCTAGTTTGCTACTTTGCGTTGCTAGCTAGCTAGCTTTGCGTTTCTAGTTTATTAGCTTTGCTTTCTTAGCTTGCTAGGATTGCTTTGCAAGCTTGCTAGCTTTCCTTTGCTTGCTTGCCAGCTTTGCGTTGCTAGCTTGCCAGGTTGGCTTTGCTAGCTTGATAGTTTTTGTTGCTAGTTTGCTAGCTTTTTGCGTTTATTGCATGCAAGCTTTCGCTGCAACCTTGCATTGCTAGCTTGGTAGCTTTCCGTTCCTTTCTTGCTTTTTTGTTTTGCGTTTTTATTTTAGCTTTCGTTGCTATCTTGCTAGCTTTGTGTTGGTATCTTTCTATTATTCGTTGCTAGCTTGCTATCTTTGCGTTACTAGCTTGCTAGCTTTGCGTTGCATCCTTGCTAGCATTGCGTTTCTATATTGAGAGCTTTGCGTTTCTACCTTGCCAACTTGGGTTTGCTAGCTTGCTCTCTTTGATTTGTTAGCTTGCTAGTTTGCTAGATTTGCGTTGAAAACTTGCTAGATTTGCGTGGCTTTATTGCTTGTTTTGCGTTGCTAGCTTGGTAAATTTGCGTTGCTAGCTTATTAGCTTTGCTTTCCTAGCTTGCTAGCTTTGTGTTGTTAGCGTGCTTGTTTTGCGTTGCTAGCTTGCTACCTTTGCGTTGCTAGCTTGGTTGCTTTGCGTTGCTAGCTTGCCTAATTGCGTTGCTATCTTTCTAGGTTTGCGTTTCTAGCTTACAAGCTTTGGGTTGATATCTTGTTAATTTTGCAATCTAGCTTGCTAGATTTGCGTTGCTAGATTGCTATCTTGCTTTGTTAGTTTGCCATAATTGCGTTGCTTGCCTTCTATTTTTGCGTTTCTATTTTGTTATTATTCGTTGCTAGCTTGCTAAATATGCTTTGGTATCTTGCCAGGTTTGCCATGCTAGCCTGAAGGCTTTGCGTTGGTAGATTCCTAGCTTTGGTTTGCTATCTTGCTAGATTGCTAGATATGCGTTGCTAGCTTGCTAAATATGCTTTGGTATCTTGCCAGGATTGCCATGCTAGCCTGCAGGCTTTGCGTTGGTAGATTCCTAGCTTTGGTTTGTTATCTTGCTAGATTGCTAGATATACGTTGCTAGCTTGCTAGCTTTTCGTTGCTAGCTTGCTAGATCTGCGTTGCTATCTTGCTAGCTTTGAGTAGCTTGCTTGCTAACTTTGCTATAGTAACTAGCTAGATTTTCTTTGCTGGCTTGCTAGATTGCTAGATATGCATTGCTAGCATGCTAGCTTTGCGTTTCTATCTTGATAGCTTGTCGTTCCTAGCTTGGTAACTTTGCGTTGTTAGCTTGCTAGTTTTGCGTTGCAAACTTGCCAGCTTCGCGTTGCTAGCTTGCCAGCTTTGCGTTGTTAGCTTGCTAGGTTTCCGTTGCTAGCTTGCTAGCTTGCTAGATATGCGTTCTATCTTGCTATATTTTCGTTGTTTTCTTGCTAGCTTTGATTTGTTTGATTGCTAGGTTTGCGTTGCTAGCTAGCTAGTATTGCTTTGCTGGCTTTCTAGATTTGCGCTGCTAGCTTGCCAGGTTTGCGTTACTAGCTTGATAGTTCTGGTTGCTAGCTTGCTAGCATTGTGTTTCTTGCTTGCTTGCTTTTTGCGTTTATTAATTCAAGCTTTCGTTGCTAGCTTACTAGCTTTGCATTGCTAGCTTGCTAAATTTTCGTTGCTTGCTTATTTGTTTGCTTTGCTTTTCTTTCTTTCTAGCTTTCGTTGCTAGCTTGCTAGCTTTGCATTGCTAGCTTGCTAGCTTTGCTTTGCTAGCTTGCTAGCTTTGCGTTGCTAGCTTGCAAATTTTTGCTTTGTTAGATTGCTAGTTTTGCTTTGCAAACTCTGTAGCTTTGCGTTGCAATCTTGCTAGATTTGCGTTGTTAGCTTGCTAGCATTGCGTTGCTAACTTGCCAGCTTTGCGTTACTAGCTTGCTAGGTTTGCGTTGCCAGCTTGACAATTTGCGTTGCTAGCATGCCAGCATTTCTTTGCTATCTTTCTAGACTTGAATGGCTAGCTTGCTAACTATTCGTTGCTACCTTGCTAGCTTGGCGTTGCTTGCTTGCTTGCTTGGATTTGCTAGCTTGATAAGTTGCTAGTTTTGCGTTGCAAACTTCTTAACTTTGCGTTGTTATCTTGCTAGATTTGCGTTGAAAGCTTGCTTGCTTTGCTTTGCTAGCTTGCTAGTTGTGCGTTGCAAGCTTTGTAGCTTTGCGTTGATAGTTTGGTAGCTTTGCGTTGCTAGCTTGGTAGCATTGAGTTGCTAGTTTGCTAGCTCTGATTTCTAGCTTGCTTGTTTCGCGTTGCTCCCTTGCTAACTTTTGCGTTGCTACCTTGCTAACTTTGCTCTGATATCTTGTAAGATTTGCTAGATTTGCGTTGCTAGCCCGTTAGCTTAGCGTAGCTAGGTAGGTAGATTGCTAGCTTTGCGTTGCTATCTTGCTTCTATTCTTTTGATTGCTTGCTTGATTGCCTGCTTTAGCGTTTCTTGCTTGCTAGATTTGCATTGGTAGCTGGCTAGATTTGCATTGATAGCTTGCTAGATTTGCGTTGATAGCTTGCTCTCTTTGCCATGCTAGCTTTGTAGCTAAGCGTTGCTATCTTGCTAGATTTGCAAAGCTAACAAGCTTTGCGTTGCTAGCTTGCTAGCTTTGCTTGCTACCTTGCTAGCTAGCGATGCTAGCTTGCTAGCTTTGCGTTGCAAGCTTCCTAGCTTTGAGTTGCTAGCTTGCTTGCTTTGCGTTGTTACCTTGCTATCTTGGCGTTGGTAGCTGGCTAGCTTTGCGTTGCTAGTTTTTAGATTGCTAGATTTAGTTGCTATATTGCTAGCTTCGCGTTGCTATCTTGGTAGCTTTGCGTTGCTAGCATGGTAGCTTTGCGTTGCTAGCTTGATTGCTTTATGTTGCTAGTTTGCTTGTTTGCGTTGCTGGCCTGCTACCTTTGCGTTGCTAGCTTGGTAGCTTTGCGTTGCTAGCTTGATTGCTTTATGTTGCTAGCTTGCTTGTTTGCGTTGCTGGCCTGCTACCTTTGCGTTGCTAGCTTGGTTGCTTTGCATTGCTAGCTTGCTAGCTTTGCGTCGCTATCTTGCTAGTTTTGTGTTTCTAGCTTGCATGCTTTGGGTTGATAGCTTGTTAGTTTTGCAATCTAGCTTGCTAGCTTTGCGTTGCTAACTTGCTATCTTGCTTTGCTAGTTTACTAGCATTGCGTTGCTTGCTTTCTATCTTTGCATTGCTATTTTGCTTTTTTTCGTTGCTAGCTTGCTAAATATGCGATGGTATTTTGCTAGCTTTGCGTTGTTAACTTGCTAGCTTTGCGTTGCTATTTTATTAGATATGCGTTGCTTGCTTGCTAGCGTTGCTTTGGTAACTTGCTAGCTTTTCGTTGCTGGCTTGCTAGATTGCTAGATATGCGTTGCTAGTATCCTAGCTTTGCGATTCTATCTTGCTAGCTTTGCGTTGCTAATTTGCCAGCTTTGCTTTGCTACCTTGCCAGCTTTTCGTTACTAGCTTGCCAGCTCTGCGTTGCTAGCTTACTAGGTTTCCGTTGCTAGCTTGCTAGCTTGCTAGATATGCGTTCTAGCTTGCAAGATATTCGTTGCTATCTTGCTAGCTTTGCGTTGTTGATTGCTAGCTTTGCGTTGCTAGCTTGCTAGTATTGCTTTCCTAGCTTTCTAGCTTTGCGCTGCTAGCTTGCCAGTTTTGCTTTTCTAGCTTGATAGTTTCGGTTGCTAGCTTCTTATCATTGCGTGGCTTGCTTGCTTGCTATTTGCGTTTATTTATTCAAGCTATCGTTGCTATCTTGCTAGCATTGCATTGGTATCTTGCTAGATTTGCGTTTCTTGTTTATTTGTTTGCTTTGGTTTTCTTTCTTTCTAGCTTTCGTTGCTAGCTTGCTAGCTATGCGTTGCTAGCTTGTAAGCTTTGCTTTGCCAGCTTTCTAGCTTTGCGTTGCTAGTTTGCAAGTTTTTGCTTTGCTAGATTGCTAGTTTTGCTTTGCAAACTTCGTAGCTTTGCGTTGCAATCTTGCTAGATTTGCGTTGCTATCTTGCTAGCATTGCGTAGCTAACTTGCCAGCTTTGCGTTACTAGCTTGCTAGATTTGCGTTGCCAGCTTGACAGTTTGCGTTGCTAGTTTGCCAGCTTGGCTTCGCTATCTTTCTAGATTTGAGTGGCTAGCTTGCTAGCTTTTCGTTGCTTCCTTGCTAGCTTGGCGTTGCTTGGTTGCTTGCTTGGATTTGCTAGCTTGATATATTGCTATATTTTCGTTGCACACAAGCTAACATTTCGTTGTTATCTTGCTAGATTTGCGTTGAAAGCTTGCTTGTTTGCTTTGCTAGCTTGCTATTTGTGCGTTGCAAGCTTGGTAGCTTTGCGTTGATAACTTGGTAGCTTTGCGTTAGTATCTTAGTTGCATTGTGTTTGTAGCTTGCTAGCTTTGCTTTCTAGCTTGTTTGCTTTGCGTTGCTACCTTGATAACTTTAGCGTTGCTAGCTTGTTATCTTTGCTCTGATAGGTTGTAATATTTGCTAGATTTGCGTTGCTAGCATGTTAGCTTTGCCTAGCTAGGTAGTTAGATTGCTAGATTTGCGTTGGTATCTTCCTTTTATTTTGTTGATTGCTTGCTTGATTGCCTGATTTAGCGTTTCTTGCTTGCTAGATTTTCATTGGTAGCTTGCTAGATTTGCGTTGCTTGTTTGCTCTCTTTGCCATGCTAGCTTTCTAGCTATGCATTGCTATCTTGCTAGCTTTGCATAGCTAACAAATTTTGCGTTGCTAGCTTGCTAGCTTTGCTTGCTACCTTGCTAGCTTGGCGATGCTAACTTGCTAGCTTTGCGTTGCTAGCTTGTTATCTTCGCGTTGCTAGCTTGGTAGATTGCTAGATTTGCGTTCAAGCTTGCTAGATTTGCATTTCTAGCTTGCTACCTTTGAGTTGCTAACTTGCTAGCTTTGCTTTGCTAGCTTGCTGGATTTGCGTTGTCTGCTTGCTTGCTTTGCGTTTCTTGCTTGCTAGCTTTCGTCGCTAGCTTGCTAGCTTTGCGTTGCAAGCTTCCTAGCTTTGCGTTGCTAACTTGCTTGCATTGCGTTGTTACCTTGCTAGCTCGGCGTTGGTAGCTTGCTAACTTTGCATTGCTAGCTTGCTAACTTTGCGTTGATAATTTGCCAGCTTTGGCTTGTAGCTTGCCAGGATTGCTTTACTAGCTTGATAGCTTTGGTTGCTAGCTTGCTAACTTTTCGTTGCTTCCTTGCTAGCTTTGCGTTGCCTGGTTGCTTGCTTGGATTTGCTAGCTTGATAGATTGCTACATTTGCGTTGCACACTAGCTTACTTTTAGTTTTTATCTTGCTAGATTTGCGTTGAAAGCTAGCTTGCTTTGCTTTGCTAGCTTGCTAGTTGTGCGTTGCCAGCTTGGTAGCTTTGCGTTGATAGATTGGTAGCTTTGCGTTGCTACCTTGCCAGCATTGAGTTGCTAGCTTGCTAGCTTTGCATTCTAGCTTGCTTGCTTTGCGTGCTACCTTGCTAACTTTTGCGTTGCAACCTTGTTAACTTTGCTCTGCTAGGTTGTAAAATTTGCTAATTTGCGTTGCTAGTCCGTTAGCTTTGCGTAGCTAGGTAGGTAGATTGCAAACTTTGCGTTGTTATCTTGCTTGTATTTTGCTGATTGTTTCTTGATTGCCTGCTTTAGCGTTTCTTGCTTCCTAGAGTTGCATCTCTAGCTTGCTCTCCTTTCGTTGCCAGCTTGCTAGCTTTGCTTTGCTAGCTTGCTAGAGTTGCGTTGCTTGCTTGCTTTGCCATTCTTGCTTTCTAGCTTTGCGTTGCCAGCTTCCTAGCTTTGTGTTGCTAGCTTGCTTGCTTTGCGTTGTTACCTTGCTAGCTTGGCTTTAGTAGATTGCTAGCTTTGCGTTGCTAGCTTTTTAGATTGCTAGATTTGTTTGCTATATTGATAGGTTTGCGTTGCTAGCTTGGTAGCTTTCCGTTGTTAGCTTGGTTGCTTTGCGTTTCTAGCTTGCTAGCTTTGCGTTGCTATCATGCTATTTTTGCGTTTCTAGCTTGCAAGCTTTGGGTTAATAGCTTGTTAGTTTTGCAATCTAGCTTGCTAGCATTGCGTTGCTAGCTTGCTATCTTGCTTTGCTTGCTTGCTAGCATTGCGTTGCTTGCTTTCTATCTTTGCGTTGCTATTTTGCTATTTTTCGTTGCTAGCTTCCTAAATATGCGTTGGTATCTTGCCAGCTTTGCCATTCTAGCCTGCAAGCTTTGCGTTAGTAGATTCCTAGCTTTGCTTTTCTATCTTGCTAGATTGATAGATATGCGTTGCGAGCTTGCTAGCTTTGCGTTGTTAGCTTGCTAGCTTTGCGTTGCTATTTTGCTAGCTATGCCTTCTTGTTTGCTACCTTTGCTTTGGTAACTGGCTAGTTTTTTCGTAGCTGGCTTGCTAGATTTCTAGATATGTGTTGCTAGCTTGCTAGATATGCGTTCTTGCTTGCTAGATTTTCGTTGCAAACTTGCTAGGTTTGCGTTGCTAGATTGCTAGGTTTGCCTTGCTAGCTTGCTAATATTGCTTTGCTAGCTTTCTAGCTGTGCGATGCTAGCTTGCCAGGTTTTGCGTTACTAGCTTGATAGCTCTGGTTGCTACCTTTCTAGCATTGCTTTGCTTGCTTTCTTGCTTTTTGCGTTTATTGGTTCAAGCTATCGTTGCTAGCTTGCTAGCTTTGCAATGCTACCTTGCTAGATTTGAGTTGCTTGCTTGTTTGTTTGCTTTGCTTTTTTCTTTCTAGCTTTTGTTGCTAGCTTGCTAGCTTTGCGTTGCTATCTTGCTAGCTTTGCGTTGCTAGCTTGCTAGCTTTGCTTTGCTAGCTTCCTAGCTTTACGTTGCTAACTTGCAAGTTTTGCTTTGCTAGTTTGCTTGTTTTGCTTTGCAAACTTTGTAGCTTTGCGTTGCAATCTTTCTAGAATTGCGTTCCTAACTTGCTAGCTTTGCGTTGCTAACTTGCCAGCTTTGCGTTACTAGTTTGCTAGATTTGCGTTGCCAGCTTGACAGCTTGCGTTGCTAGCTTGCCAGCTTTGCTTTGCTATCTTTCTAGATTTGAGTGGCTAGCTTGCTATCTATTCGTTGCTACCTTGCTAGCTTGGCGTTGCTTGCTTGCTTGCTTGGATTTGCTAGCTTGATAAATTGCTAGATTTGCGTTGCAAACTTGCTAATTTTGCGTTGTTATCTTGCTAGATTTGGGTTGAAAGCTGGCTTGCTTTGCTTTGCTCGCTTGCTAGTTGTGCGTTTTAAGCTTGTTAGGTTAGCGTTGATAGCTTGGTAGCTTTGCGTTGCTAGCTTGGAAGCATTTAATACCTAGCTTGCTAGCTTTGCTTTCTAGCTTGCTTGCTTTGCGTTGTTACCTTGCTAACTTTTGCGTTGCTAGCTAGTTAACTTTGTTCTGCTATGTTGTAATATTTGCTAGATTTGCGTTGCTAGCCCGTTACCTTTGCGTAGCTATGTAGGTAGATTGCTAGTTTTGCGTTGCTATCTTTCTTGTATTTTTTTGATTGCTTGCTTGATTGCCTGCTTTAGTGTATCTTGCTTGCTAGATTTGCAATGGTAGCTTGCTAGATTTGCGTTGCTAGCTTGCTTCCTTTGCGTTGCTAACTTTGCTAAGCGTTGCTATTTTGTTAGCTTTGCATAGCTAACAAGCTTTGCGTTGCTAGCTTGCTAGCTTTGCTTGCTACCTTGCTAGCTTTGCGATGCTAGCTTGCTACTTTTGCGTTGTTCTCTTGGTAGCTTTGCGTTGCTAGCCTGTTAGCTTTGCGTTGCTAGATTGTTAGATTGCTAGATTTGCGTTCAAGCTTGCTATTGTTGCGTTGCTTGCAAGCTAGCTTTCGTCGCTAGCTTGCTTGCTTGGCGTTGCAAGCTTCCTAGCTTTGCATTGCTATCTTGCTTGCTTTGCGTTTTAACCTTGCTAGCTTGGCGTTTGTAGCTGGCTAACTTTGCGTTGCTAGCTTGATTTCTTTGTGTTGCTAGCTAGCTTGTTTTGCGTTGCTAGCTTGCTACCTTTGCGTTCCTAGCTTGGTTGCTTTGCGTTGCTATCTTGCTATTTTTTCGTTTCTAATTTGCAAGCTTTGGGTTGATAGCTTGTTAGTTTTGCAATCTAGCTTGCTATCTTTCTTTGCTAGTTTGCTAGCATTGCGTTGCTTGCTTTCTATCTTTGCGTTCCTATTTTGATATTTTTCGTTGCAAGCTTGCTAGATATGCGTTGCTATCTTTCCAGCATTGCGTTGCTAGCTTGCAGGCTTTGCGTTGCTAGCTTGCTAGCTTTGCATTGCTATCGTGCTAAATTGCTAGATATGCTTTGCTAGCTTGCAAGCTTTGCGTTGCTATCTTGCTAGGTATGCGTTGCTTCCTTGCTAGCTATTCGTTATTTGCTTGCTCGATTCCTAGATAAACGTTGCTAGCATGCTAGCATTGCGTTGCTCTCTTGCCAGTTTTGCGGTGCTATCATGCTGGGTTTGTGTTGCTATCTTGCCAGCTTTGCGTTTCTATCTTGCTAGCTTTCCGTTGCTAGATTGCTAGCTTGCTATATATGCGTTCTAGCTTGCATGCTTTGCTTTGCTAGCTTGCTAGTTTTGCGTTGTTAAATTGCTTCTTTTGCGTTGCTTGCTTGCTAGTTTTGCTTTGCTAACTTGCCAGATTTGCGTTGCTAGCTTGAAAGTTTTGCGTTGTTAGCTTGATAGCTTTGGTTGCTACATTGCTTGCTTTGCGTTGCTTGCTTGCTGGCTTGGTTTTTGCGTCCATTGCTTGCAAACATTCTTTGCTAACATGCTAGAATTACATTTCTAGCTTGCCAGTTTTGCTTTGCTTGCTTGCGTTTTGCTTTGCCTTTCTTGCTTTCTAGCTTTCGTTGCTAGCTTGCTAGCTTTGCGTTGCATCCTTGTTAGAGTTTCGTTGCTATCTTGAGAGCTTTGCGTTGCTACCTTGCCAGCTTGGGGTTGCTAACTTGCTAGCTTTGAGTTGCTAGCTTTGTAGATTTCTAGATTTGCATTGCAAACTTGCTAGCTTTTTAGTTGCTATCTTCCTAGATTTGCGTTTGTATCTTTCTAGCTGTGCGTTCTAGTTTGACAATTTGCGTTGCTAGCTTGCTAGCTTTGCGTTCCTAGCTTGACAATTTCCTTTGCTAGCTTGTCAGCTTTGCGTTGTTGCCTTGCTAACTTGGCGTTTCTAGCTTGCTTGCTTGGAGTTGCTAGCATGCTATCTTGCTAGATTTTCGTTGCTAGCTTGCTAGCTTTGCTTTTCTAGCTTGGTAGCTTTGCTTTGCTAGCTTGCCAGCTTTGCGTTGCTAGCTTGCCAGCATTGCGTTGATAGATTGCTAGCTTTGCTTTGGTAGAGTGCCAGCTTTGTGTTTCAAGCATGCTAGCTATGCGTGGCTAGCTTGCTAGTTTCCCGTTGCTATCATTTTAGCTTTGAGTTGCTAGCTTGCTAGATTGTTAGATCTGCGTTGATTACTAGCTAGATTTGCGTTATATCTTGCTAGCTGTTCGTTGCTATCTTGCTAGATTTGCGTTGTAGCTTGCTATTTTTGCGTTGCTATCTTGCCAGCTTTGCGTTTGCTAGCTTGATATCATTGCGTTTAAAGCTTGACAATTTGCGTTGTTAGCTTTCTAGCTTTGCGTTGCTAGCTTAACAATTTGCGTTGCTAGCTTGCCAGCTTTGCGTTGCTTACCTGCAATATTTGTGTGGCTAGCTTGCTAGCTTTGCGTTGCAAACTTGTTAGCTTTCCTTTCAGTCTTGCATGCTGTGCGTTGCTTGATTGTAATCTTTGCCTTGCTAGCTTGTTAGCTTTGCGTTCCTAGCTTGTTAGTTTTGCGTTGCTAGATTGCTTTTGAGTTGCTTGCTTGGTAGTTTTCGTTGCTGGCTTGTTAGCTTTGCATTCTAGCTTGCTATGTTTGCGTTGCTAGCTTGTAATTTTTGCCTTGCAAATTGCTAGCTTTGCGTTGCTTCCTTGATAGCTTGGCTTTGCTAGCTACCTTACTTTGTTTAATCGCTTGCTAGCTTTGCGTTGCTAGCATGCTAGACGTGCTTTGCTAGCTTGCCAGCAGTTCGTTGCTAGCTTGCCAGCATTGCGTTGCTATCTTGCCAGCATTGCGTTCCTAGTTTGCTAGCTGTGCTTTTGTAGCTTGCCAGCTTTGCGTTTCTTACTTGCTAGCTATGCGTTGCTAGCTTGCTATCTTTGCTTTGCTAACTTGCTAGCTTCCCGTTGCTATCTTTTTAGTCTTGCGTTGCTAGCTTGCCAGATTTGCGTTACTAGCTTGCTAGAATTGCGTGGCTAGCTTGCTAGATCTTCGGTACTACTTGCTTGTTTTGCGTTGCTAACTAGTTAACATTGCGTTGCTAGCTTGGTAGCTTTGCCTTGATAGCTTTGCGTTCTAATTTGCTTGATTTGCGTTGGTAGCAATCTATATTTGCGTTGCAAGCCTGCTAGCTTTGCGTTGCTACCTTGCTATCTTTCTGTTGCTAACTTGCTAGATATGCGTTGGAAGCTTGCCAGCAGTTCGTTGCCAGCTTGCCACCTTTGCGTTGCTATCTTGCCATCTTTGCGCTGCTAGCTTGCTAGCTTTGCGTTCTAGCTTGCTTGATTTGCGTTGCTAGCTTGCTATCTTTGCGTTGCTAGCCTGCTAGCTTTGCGTTGCTAGCTTGCAAGCTTTCCGTTGCTTTAATCCCAGCTGTGCGTTGCTAGCTTGCCAGGTGTGCGTTTCTATCTTGCCAGCTTTGCGTTGCTAGCTTTCTAGGTTTTCGTTGCTAGCTTTCCAGTTTGCGCTGCTAGTTTGCTAGCTTTGCGTTGCTAGCTTGATAGCATTGCTTTGATACCTTGCTAGATATGCGGTGCTACCTTGCTAGCTTGGCGTTGCTAGCTTGATATCTTTGAGTTGCTAGCTTGCTAGGTTGCTAGATTTGCTTTGCTAATTTGCTAGTTTTGCGTAATATTGCTAGATTGGGTTTGCTAGCTTGCAATGTTTGCGTTGCTAGCTTGGTAGCTTTGCGTTGCAAACTTGTTAACTTTGCGTTGCTAGCTGGCTTGCTTTGCTTTCTAGCTTGCTAGTTTTGCGTTGCTAGCTTGGTTGCGTTGCGATGTTAACTTTGTAGCTTTGCGTTGCTAGCTTGGTAGGTTTGCGTTCCTGCTTGATTGCTTCGCGTAACTAGCTTGCTATATTTGCGTTGTTAGTTTGCTAGATTTGCGTTGCTAGCTTGCAAGCTATGCGTTGATAGCGTGTCAGCTTGTTGCTGCTAGTTTGCTAGCATTGCGTTGCTAGCTAGCTTGCTTTGGGTTGCTAGCTTTCTAGATTGCAAGATAAGGGTTGCTATCTTGATAGTTTTGCGTTGCTATCTTGCTAGCTTTGTACTTCTTGCTTGCTAGCTTTGCGTCGTTTGCTTGCTTGATTGCTTTGTGTTTCTTGCTTGCTAGCTTTCTTTGCTAGCTTGCTAGCTTTGCGTTGCTAGATTGTTAGCTTTGCGTTGCTAGCTTGGTAGCTATGCGTTGCTAGCTTGCTAGCTTTGCGTTCTACCTTGCTAACTTTGCGTTGGTAGCCTGCTATCTTTGCGTTGCTACCTTCCCAAACTTGCTAGTTTTGCGTTATATCTTGCTAGCTTATCTTTCCTAGCTTGCTAGCTTTGCGTTGCTAGCTATCCAGGTTTGCGTTTCTAATTTGCTAGCATTGCGTTGCTAGCTAGCTTGCTTTGGGTTGCTAGCTTTCTAGATTGCAAGATAAGGGTTGCTATCTTGATAGTTTTGCGTTGCTATCTTGCTAGCTTTGTACTTCTTGCTTGCTAGCTTTGCGTCGTTTGCTTGCTTGATTGCTTTGTGTTTCTTGCTTGCTAGCTTTCTTTGCTAGCTTGCTAGCTTTGCGTTGCTAGATTGTTAGCTTTGCGTTGCTAGCTTGGTAGCTATGCGTTGCTAGCTTGCTAGCTTTGCGTTCTACCTTGCTAACTTTGCGTTGGTAGCCTGCTATCTTTGCGTTGCTACCTTCCTAGTTTACGTGGCTAGATTGCTACATATGCGTTGCTAGTTTGCCAGGATTGCGATGCCAGCTTGCCAGTTTGCGTTGCTATCTTGCCACTTTGCGTTGGTAGCTTTCTAGCTTTACGTTGATATCTTTCAAATTTGCGTTGCTATCTTTCAAATCTCCGTTGCTTGCTTGCCACCTTTTCGTTGCTAGCCTTCAAGATTTGCTTTTCTAGCTTGCTAGCTTTGCGTTGCTACCTTCCTAGTTTTCCGTTGCTAGCTTGCTAGCTTTGTGTTGCTAGCTTGCTAGCTTTGCGTTGTTAGCTTTCCAGGTGTGCGTTTCTATCTTGCCATTTTTGCGTTGCTAGCTGCCTAGATTTGCGTGGCTAGCTTGCTAGCTTTTCGTTTCTAGCTTGCTAGTTATGCGTAGCTAAATTGTTAGCTTTGCGTTGCTAGCTTGGTAGCTTTGCTTTTCTAGCTTGCTAGCTTTGCTTTCTAGCTTGCTTGCTATGCGTTTCTAGCTTGCTATCTTTGCGTTACTAGCTTGCTAGCTTTGCGTTGCTAGCTTGCTAGCTTTGCGTTGTTAGCTTTCCAGGTGTGCGTTTCTATCTTGCCATCTTTGCGTTGCTAGCTTGCTAGATTTCCGTGGCTGGCTTGCTAGATTTTTTTTGCTAGCTTGCTAATTTTTCGTTGCTAGATTGTTAGCTTTGCGTTGCTAGCTTGGTAGCTATGCGTTGCTAGCTTGCTAGCTTTGCGTTCTACCTTGCTAACTTTGCGTTGGTAGCCTGCTATCTTTGCGTTGCTACCTTCCTAGTTTACGTGGCTAGATTGCTACATATGCGTTGCTAGTTTGCCAGGATTGCGATGCCAGCTTGCCAGTTTGCGTTGCTATCTTGCCACTTTGCGTTGGTAGCTTTCTAGCTTTACGTTGATATCTTTCAAATTTGCGTTGCTATCTTTCAAATCTCCGTTGCTTGCTTGCCACCTTTTCGTTGCTAGCCTTCAAGATTTGCTTTTCTAGCTTGCTAGCTTTGCGTTGCTACCTTCCTAGTTTTCCGTTGCTAGCTTGCTAGCTTTGTGTTGCTAGCTTGCTAGCTTTGCGTTGTTAGCTTTCCAGGTTTGCGTTTCTATCTTGCCATTTTTGCGTTGCTAGCTGCCTAGATTTGCGTGGCTAGCTTGCTAGCTTTTCGTTTCTAGCTTGCTAGTTATGCGTAGCTAAATTGTTAGCTTTGCGTTGCTAGCTTGGTAGCTTTGCTTTTCTAGCTTGCTAGCTTTGCTTTCTAGCTTGCTATCTTTGCGTTACTAGCTTGCTAGCTTTGCGTTGCTAGCTTGCTAGCTTGGCGTTGCTAGCGTGTTATCTTTGTGTTGCTCGATTGTAAGATTGCTAGATTTGCTTCGTTAACTTGGTAGCTTTGCTTTATATTGCTAGATTTGCGTTGCTAGCTTGCTATCTTTGCGTTGCTAGTTTGCCAGCTTTGCGTTTCTAACTTGCCAGATTTGCGTTCCTAGCTTGCTAGGTTTCCGTGGCTGGCTTGCTGGATTTTCATTGCTAACTTGCTAGTTTTGATTTGCTAGTTGTTAGCTTTGCGTTGCTAGCTTGCTAGCTTTGCGTTCTACCTTGCTTGCTTTGCTTTGGTAGCTTGCTAACTTTGCGTTGCTAGGCTGCTATCTTTGCGTTGCTACCTTCCTAGTTTACGTTGCTAGCTTGCTAGATATGTGTTGCTTATTTGCCAGGTATGCGATGCCAGCTTGCCAGTTTGCGTTGTTATCTTCCAACTTTGCTTTGATAGCTTTCTAGCTTTGTGTTGCTCTCTTTCAAATTTGCGTTGCTATCTTGCCAGCTTTTCGTTGCTAGCCTGCAAAATTTGCTTTGCTAGCTTGCTAGCTTTGCGTTGCTACCTTGCTAGGTTTCCGTTGCTAGCTTGCTAGCTCTGTGTTGCTAGCTTGCTAGCTTTGCTTTGCTAGCTTGCTAGGTCGCTGCTTGCTAGCTTGTTTTGCGTTCCTAGCTTGCTAGCATTGATTGCTAGCTTGCCAAATTTGCTTTGCTAGCTTGACAAGTTTGCGTTGCTAGATTGCTAGATTTGCGTTCCTAGCTTGCTAGCTTTGTGTTGCTTGCTTGCTTGATTTTTGCGGTTATTGCTTGCAAGCTTTCTTTGCTAGCATGCTAGCTTTGCGTTGCTAGCTAGCTAGGTTTGCGTTGCTTGTTAGCAGATTTAATTTGCGTCTTTTGCTTGCTAGCTTTCGTTGCTAGCTTGCTAGCTGTGCGTTGCTACATTGCTAGCATTGATTTGCTAGCTTGATAGCTTTGGGTTGCTACCTTGCTAGGTTGGCTTTGATAGCTTGTTAGCTTTGCTTTGCTTGCATGCTTGCATGCTAGCTTTCGTTTCTACCTTCCTAATTTTGCGTTGCTTGTTTGCTGGTTTAGCGTTGCAAGCTTGGTAGTTTGCGTAGATATCTTGCTAGCATTGCGTTGTTAGCTTGCTAGCTTTGGGTTGCTAAATTCCTAGCTTGGCGTTCTACATGGCTAACTCTGCGTTGCTAGCTTGCTATGTTTTTGTTGCTAGGTTTGGTAGATTGCTAGATTTTCCTTGCTAGTTTGTTAGCTTTGCGTTGCTAGGTTGTCAGAATTCTAGCTTTGCGTTCTAGCTTGCTTCATTTACAATTCTAGCTTGCTATTTTTCATTGCTAGCTTGCTAGCTTTGCGTTGCTAACATGCTAGATTTGCGTTGCTCACTTCCTTGCATGTTTTGCGTTTCTTGCTTGCTAATTTTCGTCGCTAGCTTGCTAGGTTTACGTTGCTAGCTTGCTAGGTTTGCGTTGCTAGCTTGCTAGCATTGCGTTTCTAGCTTGCTTGCTTTGCGTTGCTACCTTGCTAGGTTTGCTTTGCTAGCTTTTTAGATTGCTTGATTTTCCTTGCTAACTTGCTTGCTTTGCGTTGCTCTCTTGCTAGATTTGCGTTGCTAGCTTGGTAGCTTTGTTTTGCTAGCTTGCTCGCTTTCTTTTGCTAGCTTGCTACCTTTGCGTTGCTAGCTTGGTAGCTTTGGTTGCTAGCTTGCTCGGCTTGCGTTCCTTGCTAGCTACTTTTGCGTTTCTATCTTGGTAGCTTTTTGTCGCTGGCTTGCTAGCTTTGCTATCCAGCTTGTTAGCTTTGAGATCTAGCTTTCTAGCTTTGCGTTCCTAGCTTACTCTTTTTGCTTTCTTAGCTTGCTAGTTTTTCGTTGCTACATTTCAATCTTTGTGTTGCAAACTTGCTCTCCTCGCGTTGCTAACTTGCTAAATATGCGTTGTTAGCTTGCCAGCTTTTCGTTGCTAGCTTGCAAGCTTTGCGTTTCTAGCTTGCCAGCTTTGCGTTGCTAGCTTGATAGATTTCTAGATATGCGTTGCTAGCTTGCTAGATTTGACTTGATATCTTGCTAGCTTTGCGTTGCTAGCTTGCTAGATTGCTAGATATGCGTTGCTAGCTTGCTAGTTTTACGATGCTATCTTGCTAGCTTTGCGTTTCTATATTGCTAACTTTGCGTTGCTAGCTTGCTAGATTGCTTGATATGCGTTGCTAGC
>NW_019727112.1:0-484 GCF_002891405.2 Cryptotermes secundus | reverse complement strand
TCCGACCGGCATTACTTCGGCGTCTTGTATGGGTATCTCTCGTAAACCCNCAGGTTTCCTGTTCGCTGAGGCCGGCTTTTCTCCTTCTGGACGTGCCTCTGTTTCTCGGCAGGCCATCGTCACTCTGACCGGTATCACTGTGGGGACCTCCTCTTGTTGTGCCGCCGCAGGTTTCGTGTCCACTGAGGCCGGCTTTCCTTCTTGTAGACGTGCCTCTATCTCTTGACAGGCCGTCATCTCATTATGGTTGGCATTCACCCTTTTGACGGTGAGTGGGTAGTGTGGGGGCCTTAATGCATATGCCGGCGTTCGACCTCTTTCGCCGGCCGTCCCTTGTTTCCCGACGGTTGGGTACCCTTCCTGTTCGTAGGGGCGAAGTGGCCCAGTCTTCCACAACTCCAGCACCCTGATTGTCTTCCGTCTCCTCGACTTCTGACACCAAATGTAACGTGTTTACGTTACTGAAGACGCCGTAGAGATGGTT
>NW_019727111.1:1045418-1045572 GCF_002891405.2 Cryptotermes secundus | reverse complement strand
GCTGTTGTTATTGTTGTTGTGATGGGCGCTGCTGTCCTCATTTTGGGGGCTACTATCCACGGTACATTCCAGATCCATTTCCGTATCTGATTCGTTGCTCTTTTGTTTTTGGGCAGTTTGCTCTTCCTTCATCATAGTAGTTGTGGTTTTTTTT